>NC_048427.1:7070414-7109940 GCF_013103735.1 Etheostoma cragini | reverse complement strand
CCCCCCCCCCCCCCCCCCCCCCCCTTTCTAGGCCCCTCTGGGAACTGGCGGACGGTTCGGGTCCCCGTGTAAATGTATTTTTTCTCTATCAAAGACACATTTTCCAACCACTGTCAAAATTGTAGGAGGGTGCTTTGGAGGAGGGGGAGGGCTAGGAAAAGAGAGAAAAAGAGTTTGGGGTGGACATTTTCCCCCTCCTCATCCCCTCTTTTCTCCCTCTTCTCTCGTCTGCTGCAGCCTGCCCAGTACTAGCAACATCTGGCACTGTTTATCACCTGGCCTGCTGGTTCAAGCAGGAAGGGAAAGGCTAAAAGGGGAACACAGTGCCAACCTGATGTCTGCTAAAGCAGGGTTAAAATATAATTCAGATTTATTAGAAAAACATTGGGGACTGCTCGTGTAGTTTAGGCCTGTGGACAAGCACAAGCAGTAGGTTGAGTATAAAACTCAAAATTGAACCAAAAGGCAATTCTGTAAACTGGATAGACAGACAGTTTAGGTAACAATCTTATTGTTCGCCTTTTCTTTTCTCTTCCAAATAACCTTGGAGTTTGTTTAAAACTTTGAGGGTTGTCAGATCGGACAACGTTTTAACGATGGGTTAGGGTTAGGGAATGAATTTACAGATCTCAGCAGTTAAAAGATGTCCTGTGGAGTTTTTATTTTATAAATAACAGTTCTGTTTACATCCAGCATTTCTCACTAAAACCCATGAGAATCATTGATGTCTAACTAACATGTGTGTATTCCCCTCCTAGTAAAACACTAGCAAAGCAGATTTTAGATTTAGATTTTAAATAATGCATGGTTTACGTTCATGTTAGGTAGCTTGCTGCCTTCTTCTTCACGGCCATTGCTGACACATTGCCATGCTCAGTTGCGTGTAACAGCTGCCAACTGTTAATAAAATGGTACAAAATTGTTGACCTGAATATGTATCGCACCCTATGCGTCCTCATGGGAGTGCATGATACAAATAAAATGGGGACCTACTCAAAAACACATTGCTCCATAGCACTACTAGTGGTCAAACACTCCGTGGGGTCCAATGTAATCATCACTGTAAGGTATAATAAGCACAACTACAAACATAAGAACACTTTTTTTGTTACCAAATCACTCTGAAACAGGGTGAGGTCATGTACAGTACAAACGTTTGTTTTGTTTTTTACTATTGATGCAATTGGCATACAAATTACCTAATTATTTGAAAGTAAGCTGAGAGGGAGCACTTTCCTGGAGCCTGGCATCAGAAAGTGACAAACACAGAGAGAGAGAAAGAGAAAGAGAATATAGGCAAAGACAAGGTTCATGGGACAATGAGGCCCATTGATACGATGGAGACGGGACCGGGTGCCTCCAGCGTACCAAGAACGGCTGACGCCGCAGAGGCACAGTGATTACAGTCTGCATTACAAATGGCTAAAACAGATCCGTGGTCCTGTAGAGGCCATATCATCAAGAGAGACCTTTTCCAGATATGTCTTCAAAGTCCCACTACAAGCTCTTCTGTTCTCTTTATGCCCTGCTTAGAGTGTCCAAATAACGCAGAACACCTTTCAGATATGCAGCTGTCCACACATCATTCTTTTTTCACAGAGCAACAATTTTAAATAGTTTTCTGCTACCTGATTCTCCTTACCCACATTACTTATTACTAAGACAAAGTCATATAGAAAAAACGTCTTTGCTATGAGCGGCCAGAGAGTTGAATGAAGACACCGATTTATGTGTACTTATTGTTTACTGTAGGAGCTGTCACAGCTGAGAGAATCCCATCATCTCTGTATTTAAGTCATGTCATAAAAAAGTAATATTGGGTGAGGGAGGACACATTTGTCTATGTTTTAAAATATAAATTATGCGTGAAGAGTGGAAATTGCGGGACTTAAAGATGCAACATGCAACACACAATTGTAAAATCTGAAACAGTCTAAAAAAGCATAAAAAGGTAATCTGCAAATTCCTAACAACTGTGCTATCTATCAGAAAGCTGATTCAGTCCAATAAAGATCCAAGTCTGAGTGACCAGTTTAAAGTTTGAATCAGTTTACTATGTGAACGCAGGGGGATGTGATATGAGTGCAAAGAAGGGTGGGTTTGAGCACGGTTTGCAACAGTGTGCCATTCGTACAGCAGGGATACTTAAAACTTCAAAAGTCCAAGCCTGAAAAAAACCATAAGTAATCTTTTCTTCTCCTGCCTTTTGTCCTCACACTCTTTTCCATTTAGTCCCAAAGGAGCAGACCCATTTGAGTTTTAGAGCTAAGTTATGTTGCACCTCAATCATTTTCCACGCTCTGCAGCTCCTACGAACAGTGCAATGGATCTCTCTCATTCACGTCTCTGGAATCCTACAAAACATTTAAACAAGTTCTTGACGCCATCTATGGAGCTCATGCATAACTGCACCTAAATCCTTTAAAACCTGCTGATTGAGACTCAGTGTGAAGAGGACAGATTCATAAGTAAGCCGTGTTTGGGATTTTTCCGGTTTGATTTAACAACAGACATTGCCCAGGAACTTCAGAGGAATGCGCGATGATTATTTGCTTTTGAAGAAACAATTATATACATTATGCATTCAACACAAGTTTAGAATACTCATCTGGACCGTGAGTTTCCATTTTGAGTATTTTACCAGGGTGTGAGGCACCGGGCGGGTGTGGGGATACTCACAAGCCCCCGGCTTAGCGCCGTTACATTGGAGTATACCCCAGTGGATGAGAGGGTCGCCTCCCTACGCATGCGGGTGGTGGGGGGGAAACTCCGACTGTTGTTTGGGCATATGCACCAAACATAAGTTCGGAGTACTCAGCTTTCTTGGAGACCTTGAATGGAGTCCTGTATGGGGCTCCAGTGGGGGACTCCTTAGTTCTGCAGGGGGATTTCACACAGGTGGGCAACAATGGAGATACATGGTGAGGCGTGATTGGGAGGAACGGTCTCCCTGATCTAAACCAGAGTGGTTGTCTGTTGTTGGACTTCTGTGCTAGTCATGGACTGTCTATAACAAACACCATATTCAAGCATAGGGATGCTCATAAGTGTAAGTGGTACCAGAGCACCCTAGGCCGAAGGTCTATCTGATCTGAGGCCATATGTTTTGGACACTCCGGTAAAGGGAGGGGTGGAACTGTCAACTGATCATCGAAGGGCTGCAGCCTCTGCTGTGAAAGAGGCAAAGCAGCGGGTGTGGAAGAAGTTTGGAGAAGACAGAGAAGGACTTTCGGTCACCAAGGTGCTTCTTGAAAACCGTTTGCCACCACAAGAGGGGGAAGCGGGGAACTATCCAAGCTGTGTAGAGTAAGGATGGGATGCCGTTGTCCTCAACTGAGAAGGTAATAGGGCGGTGCAAGGAGCATTTTGAGGAACTCCTAAATCCAGCTATGCCTCTATGATAGAGGGTGAGCTGGAGGATGATGGGGGATTGTTGTCAATTTCCCTGGTGGAAGTCGTTGAGGTAGTTAAGCAACTTCACAGTGGCAAAGCCCCGGGGATTGATGAGATCCGTCTAGAAATGCTGAAAGATCTGGGTTTGGAGGGGCTGTCTTGGTTGACACATCTCTTTAAAATAGCGGGAATAGCGAGAGCTGTGTCTGGGTTTTCAGCAGTAAGTCAGACTCATTCCAGGTGAGGGTTGGCCTCAACCAGGGCTGCGCTTTGTCACCCATCCTGTTTGTAGTATTTATGGACAGGATATCGAGGCATGGTCGGGGTGGGGAGGGGTTGTAGTTCGGTGGTGTGGGGATCTCATCGCTGCTTTTTGCGGATGCTGTAGTCTTGATGGCATCATCGGCCTGTGACCTTCAGAACACACTGGATCAGTTTGCAGCCGAGTGTGAAGCGGTTGGGATGAGGATCAGCAACTAGCAATCTGAGGCCATGGGTCTCAGCAGGAAACCGATGGAGTGGTTTCTTCAGGTAGGGAATGAGTCCTTACACCAAGTGAAAGAGTTTAAATTCCTGACCATACCTAAAAAACTAGTCCTAATCCTGAAATCAGCTCTTAGACAAAGTGAGGACTGGCAATAATGTGCTAAAACATCGCATCCGTGGTGGAACACTTATTCAGATCTTTACTTAAGTAAAAGTACAAATACTACACCGTAAAAATACTGTTACAAGTAAAAGTCCTGCGATGAAAGGTTACTTAACTAAAAGTCTGCATCAGTAAGTAAGTAAGTAAGTAAACTTTATTTCTATAGCACTTTTCACAGACCAGGATCACAAAGTGCTGCACAAGTTTATAAAATGAAAATAAAAATAAAATAAATTAAAACAACAAACAGATACAGTAAAACACAGTATTGAACTAAAAAACAAGTTTAAAAAAGTGGGTCTTTAGTTGTTTCCTAAAAGTGTCTATACAAACAGGAGAACGAATGGTACAAGGTAGCTCATTCCAGTATCATTAGAAAACTGTACTTAAAAGTATTAAAAGTACAGTAAAATTTGTACTTAGTTACATTCCATCACACACACGCACACACACACACACACACACACACACACACGCACGCGCCTTTATTGTTTTAATTGCTCTCAGTAAGATGTATAACACTCCGGCGATATGTGCTGTACCTGTCTGTACGTGCAGATGATGATCTCTCGCAGATGGTAGTGCATGGGGGTCATGGTCTCGCTGACAGAGTCCAGGGCCATATCCACCTCCCTTTTCATCCTATGGCCGTCAGGGAGCAGACGCACCAGCTGCATTACCACCTACACACCAGGAACAGCAGACACTTGTGTGTTTCTAGCCTTAAGTTTCAAGAATGTTTCAAAAGTTAAAAAAAAAAGACTGCAAAATTAAACAACTGCCTCCCAACTAACATAACACCTAATGTCATTTTAATAAATGCAACAAGTGCTGCACTTATAGCAGAAGTACGCACAGCAAAGTCATTGTTGACTCGAAAAATTTGTGTTCTAAGGGTAAAATGTTTTGTCTTTTTTCATGTTTGGCATTTTACAATCACCATTTTATGAGCAAATTCAAAAGGCACATTAAAACACGTGGTTTGAAATATGCTGAAGCTATAATTTCTCAAATGGCTCAAAAACAATGTCAACACAGTGTCTATTTAGCGGTTATTTTGAAGCTTTCATACAATCTTCAAATTTCCATTTTTCTACACTCTTTGAAACGTTCTCAATGATGTTGGTTTAACAGATTGACAGTTCATTCTTGGCATTAGAACAGCAGTTGACAGAACATCTAAATAAAAGGTCTATTCAGCAGCTGTTCTGACATTTGTGAGTCCCCTAATCTTGTAGCGAGATCTTCCTTTAAACGTTTTTTTATATTATGTTTTGATGTATTATGTAAAGCACAGTGTTAACTCCACGTATATTTACAGCGTTTTCCTAGCTGAGATGGGCAATGTTTCCATCAGCATGTAAGAACAAACCACAATGTGGCAGTCAGCTGCAGACTAGTTTACCAAACCTGTTTGAGGGTGGCCCCTAAATAGCAGGTTTACTTTGTATATGGAGGAGGAGGAGGACAAGCACAAACTGTTTCAGGGTGCATAAAAAGTCACAATAACACAAAGACTGACTTAAAAAATAATTGAATCTATGTTATCAAAGTGATTCCCGTTATCTGGTCGTTTAAATTATTTACTCCACTAATAGTTTTAAACGAGGTAAGGTAGGCCTGTAGTTTTATTAGCAAAGTCATTTAAAAAAAAATAAAAATACTGATTGGGAATATAAGGTTTACATTTTTTTTTAATTCCAGGTGTATAGGCTATAGGGGGTTTAATCACCTACATGTACAATTACCTAAAAATTGTTGTGTCTTTAGCTTCGAATCAGTGGGTCCTCCTCCACAGTCCTGCCATGTTGCACCACCACGTTTTTACCAGTGTTTTGCAACCTGCAACCTTACCACTAGATGCCACTAAATCCTACACACTGCTCCTTTAAAGCTAGATGCGAATTATGACACTTATGACTCAAGTTGATCAACTCATTTTCAGGCAGCGGAACACCAAATGTATTTAGTAACGTTTTGAGTTGATATGGCAAATCTGTTGGCAAACAGTTCCTTATTTACACATCCAACAGTTACAGAGAAACATTATCATTCATTTGGAGATGTGTCTTTGACCAACGTGGGATTTTTGTCTTGACCAACTCCTGAGGGAAATATCTGTCTCTTTAGCTTCTAAATGTCAATTAGCTAAGAAAATCTTAACAAAATTAGAGATACCTGGGCGCTTATAGTTAGAGGATTAACACCCATTAACTGATGCCGTTTTTCCATTACATGGTCCCTGCAGTTTCCTGCAGCATTGCTATGACGACCAGCCACGCTCACCTCACGCATGAGGTGGTACTAATTCTGCAGTAGAAAAGAGGACGGTGCACCGCGGCAGAGTCGAGTCAAGCCAGGTGGAGCTAGTACTAGCAGTGGGTAAGCGCCATTATTACACTCTATCACATCTGGAGAGGATTACATCACACCACTCCAGCTCCTCCATCACATGATGCTTTGTACCTCACAGCCATAGCAACCCCTTTTTGGCGGATAAGGCAATGGGGATGGCAACATCACAAACCCCTTAGGAGGTTGAATTGGATGCAGACAAAGTTTCCATGGCGACCACACTGTGTATCCCAGAAACTCGAGTGGCTGCGCTGCTGTGATTGGCATGCGGAATTGTGTGCCTGCTGAGTGAAGCCTCTCTTGGTGTGAGGACATAGCCAGCAGGCTGTGTCCAGTCCAAGGTGATGTCTTCAAATGTCTGACTACTTAAGCCTTAAACCCAAAGATATTCAGTTTACTATCATGTATGACTGGTTAGTGCTTTCAATCAATTAAAATATTTAATCACGATTAATTGCACATTTTCATCCCTTGATTTCTTTTTGTCCCGTTATTTTTTTGTCATTTTGATGCTCTTATCAACATGGAAAAGTGAATCGGCTTGCTTGTTTGTTTTTCTTTCTTTGTTTACAAGCTGGAGAAAGCGTTGATTTTTAAAGTGTGCATACCTCAAACTCTCCTTTTGTGTACTTGGCATCAGGAACACTGACAAACTCATCATCGCCAAACTCTGGAAAACCCTGCAGGTGCAAAACACCAGATTTGATGTCAATGTTGAACATTCATTTGATAATTTTTAGCATCATTCTAAATGATATTAAATTCCTAAGGAAAACTCCAATAAGTGTCTTACATTAAAGTGCCAGAGAGTCAGAACAGAGACCACCATGGCGGTCGTGGTCCTGCCTTTGCCATTGGAACAGTTAAAAACAAAGGCTGAGTGAGAGTCCTCAGCCAAGGCACTCTTCATGGCCTCCAAGAGCTTATCAAAATCCTGAGAACAAGAACACACACAAAAATAATTTTTTATGTACAAAAATACACAGGCCAACTATCACATTAATGAATAGTTACAAAAGAAAAATATACAATTCAATATGAATGGGTCTAAAAAAGTGCTAAATAATTAGATCTGCCTATCATTTTCTGGGGAAAAGCTCACAGTAACATTCTCAACCACCAGAGGGAGCACAATGCTTATTCATTGACACCTCTCATTACAAGCAGCAGCAAAAGGAACCTGTGTGCCTGCATGTTTGTAAGCAAATGTGTGTTTGCACCCGTTCATTTCATTACCTCCTCGGTGGGCGCGCTGCAGTCCGGCAGTGGGATGCGTTTGCTGACGAGGCCTTGATGGGAGCTTATGTGCTGGTTGAAGATCTCCTGGACTGTCAGGCAGCTTTTAAACATCTTCATCTGTTTTTCTTGCTCCAGGGTCACCTCAAGCCACTTCTGAGCTCGCAGGATTTCCTCTTTCAGAGATGTCTCCAGTTTCTACAAGCCAGGAGGAGACATGAGAACATTTTCACGTCAACTAGGCCAAATGCTAAAGCTTCTGATGGTAAAACTAGTGACTGTCTCAGGCACTCTTAATCCCTTATCTGATTGTAACTGCCCTGAAAAGCATCCAAAAGGCATCATTCTTACTCTACCTCTATTAGCTGCGGGTCAGACAATGGGATAGGAATGTGCTGGTCCATGCATGAAGGCTCCCTTGGTGTAAAAATCTGACCGTTCCCTTCCAGCACCAGCTCCTCCTGCAAGTTGACCCACAACACGTGGTTGTGCTTCCTCTTCTCATCCGTCAGATGGGCCAAAACTGCTCCGGTAGCCTGCACACAGCAAGTGTACGATTAGACGGAAAGGGGCTAGACGATATATCGAGCATCCTGAGCTGAGCCCAAGAGTCATATTGTAGAGTATTTGTACTCTCATGAATAATCCTGACTGCAAGGACGAATATTGACACACAAAATTGGCAGATGGATGTGGACATTTTCATTGACAATGGGACGTTGCAAAGTCAGTCTTTTACAAAATTATACTTTACAACAGATTCCAAACATTCTGAAGTATTGTGTCTTGACTAGTTAAAAGGGACAATTATTACAAATAATCCTATTTCCAAGGAAGTGGTAGTCCCTAAAATAAATTCTCTTATTTTCAATGCTTCAACATGATGGCTAGGATTTGTGTGATTAAGTATTGCCAGAGCTCTATTCAGATGATGAGAGTACGAGGGAATCTGCTGCACCTCTGATGTTGGCTGAGCCATTCCATAAACAGGCATCTTGGGCACTCGTCTGAAGTTGACCGCCTTCATCTCCTTCACTGTGCTGAGCACGTCAGGAGCAAAACACTCATCAGCAACCTGCGCAGACACACTCAGTTATATATAACTAAAAATATATAGCACATTGAAAAATACAGATGATTACATGATTGTATGAGACAACTGTGAGATATATCTTGAACTAAAGATTGGCATGTGGAGAGCTTCATCAGTATTTAATAAAAAAAAAAAAAAAAACAGCAGTAGCATTTGTATGCATGATACATCCGTGTGCTGCAATACATGGTTTTGGTTTCAGATGAAAGAAGCAGATGTAATACCAATTCTAACTCCCACGGCAATTTTCTATTTGCGCAGCCTGATTTCCTCACCAGGACGCGAGCTCCTCTGGTGACCAGCTCGGCCGGAGCCGACAGCTCTGATAGGTCCATGCAGGCCAGTAACCTGTACAGCCATGGGTGGCAGCACATCCACTGGCTGAAGTTGGACACAAAGGCAAGAGGATACTGCAAAATGCAACATATAGTTACATATCAGGATATTTTAATGGCTTGTAAAACGTTTTCACTTTTATGTCAATAAAAGACATTTACACTGGAAATTCTTTTTACCTGTTCGTGAAGGTATGCATTAAATACAATCAAGTAGAAATAGCGCTCCAAGCTCTGCATGGTTCTGTTTAGAAAGTAGTCTTTGGTACTGCTTCCCTGAAAAACAAAAAGGCTTCAATATCGGTTTCTTAGTGAAGTGTTTTATCTAAACTAAACCTGCATTTGAGATTCCACAGATTTCCTGACAGATTGTTTTTAAGCCAAGTCTCTAAAGTCCTCCATCAGTTTAAGTGCCCAACATTGATCACATTGATTATTATGCATCATCAGCCTTTGATTTCTGTCTCCCTCTTGGTTTAAATAGAACATAAATTGAGCAGCAGAAGCTGTGTTGAAATCATGTGGCACAAGGTGCTGCCTTTGAAAAGAAATTCAGGGTGCTGTGAGCGCTGCTAAATCACAGTTTCAAATAAGCATCATCACTCACCTGAATTTGATAATCTTCTCCGATCCCTTCTAGCTTGCTCTTGTTTTCATATATTGCTGCTTTTATGTCGTGCATTTCTGAACACAGGGTGATAGCCTGGTCAACCTGTCGAATAAAAACAAGACATCATCAACATTTCAGAGTTAAATTTTCATTTTATTTTTACAAATAAAAAACTAGTTGACCTTTTAAATCCTTGATTTAAACAAACTAAACTAAACATCCACTCCTGAAATGTATGTGGACATAAATTAAATACTTTGTTTTCTGATTAGGTTTTCACCAAAAATGTTTAATTACCATAGTAGAAAATTCGTAAAATGACTACTATTTACAAATAAAACTCCTTATCAGTCCTCAAAAACAGAATCTATGAATATAAACATTTTCTTTGTTTCAAATATTTGACTGCAGGACACAGGATGTCTCCTAATCAATTGAAAAGACACACATGTTTGAGTGGTGGGGGACGAAAAGGACCAACAGATGCTCTCTATAAATTGTTTTTATTCTTTAACAAAATGATGTGATGGTGTACATTCTCTGCTTTACCTCTTCCATGACCTGCTGTCCATTAGGCAGCTTGTTGATCAGAGACTGGATGACCTGAAACAATGGTTTGGGCTCTGAAGCTGCACCTTCCTCAACTCTGCAGAACAAGCCAAACAAGATCAAGTCCTATCTGACATCTGGCATCAAAAAAGGCTCAATGAAACCAATTTCAAAGCTGCATCATTACACTGTATTACCAGATGTGTGATAATGTTTAATGTAATTCTCTGTTTTTGCAGATACAATTGATTTAGTTCTTACTGTAGTTGTGAATCACCCCTCAAACGATTCATGACCAGACAGCCCAGGATCATCGCTAGATTGGTTCGGCCGACGCCCACCTGGCAGCTGAAGAGCAGAGCAGGCAGCGGACGGGATGCATCGTGGCCCAGAGACAAGCTGGGCCTCTCCTGGAAAACAGCACACATACAGAACACTGTAAACCACCTCAAGAGATGAACAGTGTTGTATCATTAAGGTGGTTAGGGAGGTTAAAATTGGCCTAAATTTGGTTGGAAAATTTAAGTTTTTAGGACAAAATGGCTACATATAACCTGCCACACAAATTGAAAGCACTACAGCCAAAGTCAGCAGTTCTATTCTTGAGGCCTAAATGTCTTTACACATGCAAATACCTAAATAAATACTTGCTGGTTCTTAATGTCATTTTGACAGGAAAATATTACGAGTAATCGATTTTGCCACATGTACTTTCTGCAGTCTGACTTTAGTTCACCACCTCAACCTCTGCATGCCAAATGCCATTTTGTCTCCAAAATGTGCATACGCACGGGTCAGAGTTTGCGTTGAGGACGGCACCTTTTCCCATTAAGTTTGTTTTTTACAAATCCCATCCATGGTGGGAGGTGGCGTATGCACATTTTCAGCTCCATTTGGTTTGTACACAACGTTTGTAAATGAAACCCAAGGTATTCTTTAAGAGGCTCCCTTAAGACTTTCCATCAAAATCTGGAATCCCTTTTTAGCCCATGTCAACACATTAGATATCAATGAAGAAACAGACCAGTCTTAACTGAGCCCTGAGCTAATCCCCTCCCTCCCTTCTTTTTGTTTATTTATTTAATTTTTTACTTAATTTTTTGGATTTGTCTATTCTGTCTCTTCTGTTTTGGGGGGTGTGTGTGTGCGCACGCGAGTATGAGTGCCGGGTTTTTGTTTTCTTTTTTCTGGGTGGGCTATAGAGACCTGAAGACAGGTGCATGGAAGGTCCAGTATTTGGGTTTGAAGCTCCTTTTGTTAGCACTCATCTGCACAACACTTTGTTTACGCAAATGTCACTAACTTGGAACAAACGATAAAGAGATTGGGGGGGAAAACTCTAGAAGTGAGACAATTTAGAACTACAAAGAGAAAGAGTGAAAAGAAGAGTGAGACAGGACTTTGTAAAGCTCTGATCTTAACATTTAAATAAGCAGAGCCGCTTCCCAACCACAAGGAACTGGACCTGCCGCTGCTAGTCATTCCAAAGAAGGCCAAAACAAGAAGAAAAGAACATCCTGTGTGAAGCAGGATGGAAACCAGACAGAGACGAACAGCGGACATGAAGTGAGTGCAAGCTGCAGGTTTTCTGCCATATTTTACACTTATTAATGAATAGTCGCACAGACAGAACAGATTCACAAGGCTATATGTGGATTAAAAAAAAGCAACTGTGACCTTTTCACTAGCTCAGTGAGAAAGTCCAGATGCTCTCCAATATTCCAGCCATTAATAACTTTAATGGTACATCAAAACAAGATTGCATCAAGAGAAGCACAACCAAAAAAGGTTTATTTAATTGGTGTATCATGTAGGGGTGATGAAAGTAATCATTGCAATGATGCATCGTGATGCGGATCTGGGTGATTCTAAATCGATGCAGTGACAGACCATAATCCATTATAGCCTGCTGATGTTACTTGTTGATTTTCCAGTTGTTGCTTTTTTCATTTTAGCCTTTCGTCTGTTGTCTAATGTGTTCAGGCTTCGCTACATTCAGTAAGTGTCTATTTTAAGAGCTGATACAATATTTGACGGCTTGAATTTGTTGATGAAAACCATGTGTGGCACTCTACAATAATAATGATCTTGTTGCATCGTGATATCAAATCAATTTGAGTCGCTAGACCAGTGAAAATTCACAACCCTAGTATCACAATTGCCGATCTTACCCTGAGTATATTAACAAATGCGTCAAAGTCTTCTTCCAATGGTGCTCCCTCCATTGGTAGTGGTAATCTGAAGTACCTGCAATACAACAAATTGTTACCCGGAGTTGAACCCGCACCTGTGGTGTGTCAATATTGCACTTATGCAAGACATAATAAGACACTGCAGATACACATCTGACCTAAAGTAAGACTCGCCAGCTTAGCTCCCTCATGTTGTTGTTTAGTTATCCCACGAGTCTCGGATAGAAACTTTGCCTGCTTCGACAATCCACGAGGGATTATGGGAAAGATCAAAATCATGGGAACAGTTATTTATTACCTTAAAAATACACCGCTTGGATAGCCCAGTTAGTAGAGCACGCACCCATATATAGAGGTTTACTCCTCGACGCAGCGTGTCCAGGTTTGACTCTGACCTGCAGCCGTTTGCTGCATGTCATTCGCCCCCCCCCCTCTCTCCCCTTTCATGTCTTCAACTGTCCTGTCAATATAGGCCTAAAAATGCCCAAAAACGTATCTTGAAAAGAAAAGAAAAAAACACCTGCAATTTTAAATTTCATATAATAAAACATCCTGCTGCTTTTCTTGGACAACACAACGTCAAGATATATATAAGATATCTTCTTGTCCTGGAAATGTTGTGTGCAGCTCATGACATTTGAAAGCTAATGCTGCTGATCTGATTGCAAACAGGATGCAGCAATCTGTTAGTTTTTCTATGCGTCCCCCTTTTCTTCTGAAAAAAACAGGGCATCCAACCTTTGCACAAACAAGTGTCGCTATTTATAACCTGCCATGCATATTTTACAACAGGCAGCCACACGTTACTATATCTAAACTGACGTGAGAGGTGAGGAGCTAAGGGCTAATAAAGCAACAATGTAAACAACCTGTAAGCCGGCATGGTGAAAATGGGCCTCTTATAGACCTCCTCAGTCACGTGGATGTCCTCCTCACACGTGATGGAGATCTTCTGTGGCTCATCTTTAAAGTACTCAATATCATTGTAGACGTAGAAGATGTTTTCGTTTAGCTTGGCAAAGTCGTAGAGCTGTGGAAGAAGAATGAGGCGGTGTTGTAATACTGCTATAAACTACATTGTGCCAAAAAACTCATGCAGATGCTGAATAAGTGTGTTCGTCACCTCCTTCCTAATAGTGATCTCCAGGCTCTCCACCAGCTCCTCCTTTTCCAGGCCATGAAGGTTCTCGTGGAGGTTTTCCTTCCTCCTGGGGGTGTACGGCAGAAAGTTGTCGTCCTTGTGCAGGAAAACCACCGGCTCCTCTCTTACACAGAAGAATATGACCTCCTGCTTGCAAAAGTACAGCAAGATAGGCATCAAATAATAGCTTTTCAAAGTAAGTGGCTGTTGCCTTCTACCAACTACACCACTTCCAAGAGCAACTGGAAACAATCTGCTGTCATATGACATGCAGCACATGAGTAAGAGAAGTCTGACATATAATTTTGTCAATTTCCTTTCAATTACGGTCAGTTTTCTAGCTGCTGTAAGCAGAGAGATTCATTTTCCACTGGTACACATTACTGCAACTTTCTGTTTGCTCGGTTCTACAATTCAGCCACAGCCTCCACTGAGCACTTGACTCCACAAATATTTACTGACAACATGGCTAGAAAAGAGGCAGAGCCACACACACACACACACACACACACACACACACACACACACACACACACACACACACACACACACACACACACACACACACACACACACACACACACACACACACACACACACACACACACACACACACACACACACACACACACACACACACACACACACACACACACACACACACACACACACACACACACACACACACACACACACACACACACACTTAAGGGCATAACTAGTACTAGTCAACAATTTATGTGAGCTTGTGTGTGTTCTGCCTGTATAAATGTGTATTTAAGAGAAAATAACAGTGACCTCGTGCCCTCGCGTCTGGAGCCATTGAAGAACGTGTTTGAAGCCCTTCAGGCTCGGCTGTCCCATCCCATACAGCGGGTAGGATCCCTTGACCTGGCGGAAGTTGGGTGCTCCATAGCTGCCTGTGGTATTGAGGACATCTGCCTTGCTGTACACATCCTGGACCATGAAGTACTCCCCCTGGAAGGCAATGCAATTCACATCTCAGAGAATGACTCAGCCACAACATTTCTTCAGTTTCCACTTAAGCACACATAAGAGTTTGTAAATTCTGTGGAGAAAATATGTCAACACTTAAGTAGTTAGTTGAATCTGAAAAATGGTGTTTATGCATCATACAACTTGGGCCTCTCTGGAATTTTAAGCTTTTTAATTAATTAAGTCCTTAATTTGTCACCCAGACTGAAAAAATCATAACAATCAGTCTCCTTCCTCCTCTTTCTGTTGGCAAATAACAAAACCGACAGAGTCTGGATAATGTGTTGTCTCAACAGGTTAAATGTCTGCTCTGTCGCCTCCAACTCTCGAAGATTAGTATGTCAAAATCTCTCAAAATATTGACATGTTTACAGTTTCCATTGTGAGTGTAAAGCACTAAATATTGATGTGATTGGGGTTCACATTAAATCCTACACTGCTGCACTTTGACTAACAATCAAATCTCCATTTTTCTCTTCGAAGTTGTCTATTAACATAAATATACATCACTGACTAGGGATAGATTCTGATAAGTCCATGTTGGATCCAGTACCAGGTTGATAAAATATCCAGATTTGTGAAGCTCAATGGGCAACAAATCCCTTCGAATCTTTTGTTTACAATCACTTTTGCCTACAAAACTACAAAATGCAATATTTGCAGGAGGGTACGCAGGAAAGAAGGAGGGGGAACTACATACCACTTGCATATATATATATATATATATATATCCATTTAAAATGGATGGTAGTTTTTTTTTGGTTTTTTATATATATATATATATATATATATATATATATATATATAAAAAACAAAAAAAAAACTACCATCCATTTTAAATTTAGAGCATTTTAAATTGGTTTGATTAGCAGATTTGGGATCCAGATTTGATAACGTGCTATCAAACCCCATCTCTACTCAGAACATCCGTACTGCGATCTTAACATTTCTGATACACAAGAGTGTGAGAAGACATATTTGTATGTTCTGGAAAACGTCTCGAGGTTGGTGTTTTCAGATATTTTTCCACTCTGGAGAGTGTTTTTAAAAAAGCACGTTTTGGTTGTGAAAAAAAAAAATGATTTGCTTAATGTGAACAAAACAGAGTAAAAGATGTGTTTTCAAATTCATGTGGATGTGATCTTACTGTAGGTGAACCCACTGGCCTATGTATACACATGTAAACAGATGCTGTGTGTGACAAAACACTGCATGTCTGAACAGGCACAGCAGAGGTGACAGAGCAGATCAAAGCCCTGATAGCAGGGTGACAACATTCCCGTTTCAATGGCTGTCCCAGATCATAAAACAGCGCATGACAATGTTCCCATGCCACTCTGCAATTTGGACACGTGAATGTGAAAAGAGCAGACATAAAGACAGGTGAGATGAGCCCACGTCTTTCCACGACAGCGCTGTGAGGTTTGTCCTTACCTGCACCAAGTAGTGCTCGGGCATAGCGTCTGACATCCGGCCCACTTTGTAGTTGGTCTTGAGGATTTCATCATGAATCTGAAATTCCTGTCTGCAATTATACCTGTAAAACAGAACACAGAACAGCAGGTCTGGATGGTACGATTGTCAGTTCAATTATCAGCTATTATTTGCCAGGCCTAGTTTGACAAATGTTAAGATAATAGGGGCAAACACTTCCGCTGGGGTTGGGGGATGTCGCCACAGTGATCAAAGAGGATTAACACCCTATTGTGAGAACGCGGATTCGAGGAGGGACTTACGTGATGACGACAGGTGCGACTTTGTTGGTGATAATGGACTTGGCCTTGTTGTGGATGTTGACTGTCTGAAAGTGGCTCATGCTGAGAGACTGCCTGCTGTCGGCCATCCCGTTGGCATGGACGCTCTCAAGTGGCGACGCTACAGAAACAGGCTGTGGCGCGGCACTGGCAGTTGTACCCATGCTCCACAAGCAGCTGTGAAGGACATCGCAGTGGACTCAGAAACAGGAAGCAAACACAATCACACACATACATAAAACCGCATATACAGTGGAAACACATACAGTATATTTGAAGAAGTACAGCTACTTAGCCACAGTCTCTTAGCCATCAACACCCCCACTCATATCTATACACTAAATGAAGCTACAGCCAGCAGCCAGTTAGCTTAGCGTAGCATGTTGTTTATGAAATACAGTTTTAAGACTTCAATATTTGTATCAATTAAACAAACAAGGTGAAACATGTTAATAAGCAAGCTTTTGAGGTGTTGGTAGGCAGTTTTTGTGTTACTTTTAGACTGAGCCAGGCTAGCTCTTTCCCCTTGTTTGCAGTCTCTGGGCTATGTTGAGCTAACTGCAGACATGCGCATCCAGACATGATGAGTGTTATCAATCTTCTCATCTAAGTCTCGGCAAGAAAGTAAATGAGCCTTCCCCACACATCAAACTATTATTTAAATTGGGCAGTTGTTTTGTTTTTAAATGTAGCATTCATGATGCACATTCATGCAAAGGTTTAAAAAATGTAAGCACACATGCATTTCATCAAGCAGCTGACTAGATAAACTGAATAGAAGTTATTCTCCACACCTGAGATATTGTGAAACTGCTTCCGCTATTATTTTGGATGTATAATTCTGATGTATTACATGAAATGAACATGGCAGCTGTCAGATGCCTTTTTTTCTGACAAATAGCCAGTTTAGGCTACATTATGTTATAAATTATGTCATGAATGTTAAGCATGCAGAAAGATTTTGTTTTAAAACCAACAGAATCAGTTATGGGAGTCTTTTGAGAGACATGAGAACAAACGGCTCATGAAATCCTCTTTTAGGTTTAGTCAGCACTCAAATTACAATCCATTCATTTCATCTTTCTATGACTCAATCACGGTGGCATGGGATTGGAGTTGAGTCAGTATTCATTTTTTAAACATACAGGTTGATACGGAGCACTCAGACCCCCACGCAAACCGGCAACAGGTTTCAAGCAAAACCTCCTCCCCTCTGAATAAACAGTAAGCTTTGCAGGGAGCTCTGCTGATAAACAAACGAGCCTTCCGACAAGTTGGCAGTCCGGAGTAACACTGCTCCTCAACATCACTTATAATGTGTAGCTGGTCAGGAACTTAGCAGGGCACCAGAGCACACAAGCAGAGGAAGACACACACAAATACACATAAAGCCTTAAGGAATACACAGAAAAACACAGTCACCCAACACACACACTCACAGATCCACATACTGTAACTCTGGCGCTGCAAAGTGTAGACCAAAAGCACAGAATCAATCCAACAACAAAATCAGCTTGATGCGACAGGGTCAAAAGCACCTCTGTGTGATCATCAGCTTTCTATAGAGTGGATTCTCATTGTGGAGAGAGAAGTGCTGGGTGAGTCATCGCTACTCTCCTCTTTGTTGCGTCTGGGGCTGAGTGGGCAGGTCAACCTTGTACTCATAGACCTTTTGATTTGTTTGGAAGATTCTCTCTCCCAAGCACAACGGGGGAGACAACACTGATTTGCTTGTTACTTTGTCAGCCGTGGTTAAAGAAAATACAGAAACAAAAAGAAATGTTTTTTACAGCTTGACCTCAATAATAACTTTAAAGTAAAAGTCTGAAGAGTAAAAGGAGGGCTGAATCTCTAACCCAGTTCCATAAAAGGAAGCAAAGTTTTCAAGACTACTGTGCTCCAGCCGCCCAAATCTATTTGAGACCTCACCACATATTGAAAACATCCCCGATGCCTTAATTTTGCAACTACCACAAGAAAAAGCAACAAAAACACTCTCCACACTGCAACAATCCACTAACATGTGATATCTTACGTGTGAGATGAGGAGCGATTTGTACTTCCAGATCCTTTTCTTTGCTGCTTGTTTTCCGCCATGGTGGGTGAGAAAAGGAGTCTGAGAACTTGGTATCACATTTAAAAAGAAATCTCTCTCTTTTGAAAGCCCTTCGGCCAACCGGTTGGTGGGAAAAGCCCTAGAAGTTCTAACTTTCAGACAGCGTCCTACTCATGCTCGTCCTCTCTCCAATATCATGCTGTAGAGTAGAGTCAAGCAGGAGAATCAAATCTCTACGGAGGGGACCAAAGGAAGTAGTGGCACATCTGGCAGCCAGATGGCTAAAGTTCAGCTCCCTTTCACAAGGACTTCGTTCACAGAGACGACGCGGTTGAGTCTTGTGATGTACTGCAAGCAGTACAAAAGGAACATGCCGGAATTATTACTCAAATAATCAATAGACGGAAAAGGTATTATTTAGCTAGCAAAAATGCCAAACGTTTACTGGTTACAGCTTCTCAAATGAGAGGATGTGGTCTTCTGCTTTTTAGTGTTTTACAAAACTGTACAGAAGATGTTATTTTAAGTTCTTGGAGCTTGTAATGGTCATTTGTCACTATTTTTGGCACTTAACAGATTAAAACAAAATATTAGTCCTTTGGTCTTTATCATATAATGTAATTTAATTATTACTAGTCAAGTTTCAAGATCCATCCCAGAGTCTAATGATAGAGGGTGTGGGATGGTGTACAGATTGTAAAGTCGTTTAAGAAACATTTGTGATGTGTGATTTTGAGCAAATATTGACTTGAATTAACAGTAAGAAAAATAAACCATTGCGGCCCTGGTGTCAGTTTAGGTATACAATGAAACATAATAGATATAAGATGCCTTTGGTGTCTCCTTGACTTCCTATTTGGATTGAAAACAGAGCTTACAGCCTGTGCATTCCTCACAGTAAAGGGCATTTACATAGCAAACCCTTTTCAATCTCTGTCACTTTAAGGACATTTAATCAGTAGGTTTCTTTACCCACCGCCACAGTCATGCACAATAATATGCATGTTCCTATGCGGCTTGGTCAAAGGCTATAAAACACTCCCGACAACAGATTTTCCCTTTTTCCTCATCCTTACTAGAACTTCCTATTTCATATCCCATGTGGTGGTTACTGTGTAAAACGTCTGAATGTTAAATGAGGCTAACTGACACTTCCTGACAGAAGCTTCGTGCCTCCAAAGGAAATGTGAATTTTTGTAATGCTGCAGCATACAGCACGTTCACTGAAACTGGTACGTTGAAAACCCTCCCCTGTCTTACCTTAACAGCTTGTCACCTCTGTCGCGAGATCATGGTGCACACACACTTTGATACGGAAGTTCCTGCTTCACACAAGCTCAGCTTGTCAGCCACACTGATTTCAGCATGGGTAGGCTTGGTCTAGCAGGCAGGCAGGCAGCCGGGGCGGAGGCCTGAGTAGAAATAACCCTCAGTCATAAACATCCTCCTGGAGATCCAATCAAGGCAACTCATCAGAGAGGCTGTTTATCCCACATGTCAACCAGAGTACTGTCACACTGCTTATGAGGCCTATGAAACGACGAGACAAACGTGGATTTCACAGCGCAAAAATGTAAATGGCCAAACAAAAAACAAGATGATGTTGAGTTCACCTTTGTGCGCTTCAGCCAGAAAGGCCGTAAACACATGGTCAAAGTTAGTAAAAGGCCCTAATACTTAAATTAACTGGTTGCACAGTAAGAATAAGGACCATGGAAACTGGAACCTCCCGCCAGCCTACCAGCACTGCTCCATTCAGGGATGCCCCATTGAAATTCAGCCGGTGTCCCAACTTTGCTGTAGCAACGTCTTCAGACAAAAGGGCCTGAGTGCAGACAGGAAAGAGCGTGCAGCTGCAGGATGCATCTGTTGGTGGCCCCGAGGAAGGATGCAGAGCACACTTCATTCACATGAGATGCTAGGGTTCAAGGGAGATGGGTATCACTTTGTAACGCTTAGGAGATCTTTCAACATAACCACCCGTATCAAGATGAAGAAGAGAGCTACAAGCGTGGCAGCAAGAACCACAAATAAAAGTCCAAATTCAATTGGACTTGCTTAGTTGGCAACATTGAGCATCTTATTCAAGGATCCTAGGCATTTCTGGTCTCCTTGGACGCCCCTCGTTCAGTCTGCCAATGCTAAAGTCTGAAAGCCTGCACAAAACCACATAAAACCGACAGAATCATACTAGTGCTGTGATGCTAATGTTGCATATGTTGCTTCAGAAATCCCCCTAAAACATTTGCAGTAATGTGCAAAAAGAATTTTAATCATTGCTCAAGAACCTAATCTAATGTATGCAATTCAAAGGTTTGGTGTAATGCAGTCCTTGTCTTATTTATAACAAAGACATAATGCCCCACGGTCTCTCACTCATCACAGGATATTACAAACCATAAACCATATCAATACAACCGAGTCACACACGCCGGGGCCGAGGAAGCGCAAGTACACCTTGACAGGATGTGCTTAGTGGTACTCTCTGAAACTACCTCCCTGCAGCTGTACGCATATTTCACCGATGAGGTTAAGGGTTACATACAGGCGTGATTCCACAGGACATTGCTAGTTCCTAAGCTAAATTTCAGTGCTGCGCGGAAATGAGCTCAGTACTTCCTCTGCAGAAATCCCTTTTTGTTCTCCTTCAACTGTTCCAAAGACCTCATTCAAAATAAATCGCCTAACAGCCTGTTCAAAAGTAAACTGAGGTGAAAAGGAAGCCATGTGATGCATTGTTTAAGGGTGCATTTTCAAATATCAGATCAAACTACCCCCAAAATAGCTTTCACACTGCAAGACAGATTAACAGAATGAGCGTCCAAACTGACTGGAAAACAACTGAATCAAAGGCACTTTTTCCCCAGTTGAAGCAGAAAATCTACTGGGACACAAAAACAAACTATGCTACTGCAGTGAATATTACATAAAATCACATAACCTTTAGCCTTCTACATTCCTGCTTTCACAGCTCAACACTGCGCTGTAAAAAAAAAAGGAGTTGGCAAATCTATTTTTAAAACCCTGCCTGTAATTTATTTAATTTCAAGATGGCAATTTTATTCCCCTATGATTTCAAGCCTGCCGTAACGTGGCTTTCATTTTTTCGTAACCTCAGCATCTGACCGCAATATCCAGTCAGTCAGCCCCACCAGGCCAACTGACAGCACTTCTATTAGTCAATGCTGCCTTAGAGAACCTCCCTCTTTAGAGAGATTTTACACCAATTTGTTAATGTTTTCCTTGGCGCTTAGACTGAAGTGGTAAACTTGTGTTTGCGCAAACACATCCTGACTAAGCTTCTGCATTTTAACTTGACATAGGAAGCCAGAAACCTGTCAAACAGGCGCGGGTCCTCTTCTAAAAGCAATGAGAGCTAACACTTCACATGCATCACATGCCATGAAGAACGTAATCCATGTTATTATGTGAACTTCAAACATGAATGTTTTAAACCAAAGGATACCTCTCTGTAAAAGGGAAAGGAGCTTTAATATTATATATAGCTAAAGATGACTTTTGCATTGTTTAAATTTCAGTCCGCATTTTGCAATACAAATCAAACAGGGCATCTGAATCGATATTCAGACAATGCATGTGTCCTTTTGTATTCATCAGGAACGTTAATGATAGTGACCACAAGTCTGCAGCAGGACTCAAGTATTATGACAGAAGTATCACAACTATACCTGACATTCAGCTGATCAGTCCATCATCCAAGACAGGCTTGACTCTCTGAGAAACAGTGAAAAAAACAGAAAATAGTAGGTTAAAAATAACCAAAATAACTCCTCTCCGGCAGGCGGCACACCAGTCTCAATCAGACATCCTCGCTGGCATCTCTCTCTCTCTCAGTGATCTGTGAGGCAATCTGTCTCTTCCCACTGATCACACTATGGCAGGCGGCGGTCTCGCATCATTAAGATGTCCTTATAAAGCAAGTCGGTGAACGTGTCCTTCCGTAAGGACAGATCCCAGACAAGCAATCTGCAGTAGAAGGCAGGGGGGGGACACTGCGCTCCGTCTGAGGAGGTTTAGAAGGGTGACGGCATGCTCCCTTGTTTTTATTGTGACTTTTTTGGTATGCAACCCGCATGAGGTGCAAGGCTGCTCACGCATACTGGGATTTGTGTGTGCAATTGTGTGTGTGTGTGAGGGGGGGGGGGGGGGGGGGGGGGGGGGGGGGGGGGGGGGGGGGGGGGGGGGGGGGGGGAAGATGTGTATAAAAGGATGTGGAGGCGGAACCAGAGAGGCTTACTCATCATCAAGTTTGCTATCCAATCACTACCGCGGTGTCCTGGCAGCACAATGCCTCCCACACATGGCAGACCTTTTAACAACTATCTCATACTTATAAATTAAACCTTCACTTGTAAAACTTGTTATAATCAGCTGCAGCAGTTAACCCTCACTGACGTGATGTAAAGTAGACCTGCCAGGAGGCTGTAACAATCAGTAACAACTGCACACAAATGACATCACGTAAGCCTAATTCACTATGATGCTCTAATTACTCCATTCATTAGTGGTTAACACATGCAATGTTGAAGGCAAACAGGCTTACAGCTGGGCAAACACTTAGATTTAAGCTTGAGGTTCAGCTGCAAAAGGCTGTGTGCTCTAACTCTTGTAGTCGTAACCCTGAGGTAAGACTCTCACATCATGCACTAACTTTCCTATTTCATCCTGTGAGCTGTGTAAAGCAAGAAAGAGCAAATAGTATCCGGTGATATTATGCCTTCACAAAAAAAAAAAAAAACTAATTCTTCTACACATACATGACATGACTACAACTCAAAATAAATAAACGACAACAACAACAACAACATAAACTATATTCTCTGACTGGCTGCCTGTCAGAATATTTTCTGACAAAACGTATGTGTAATCAACGGTCTGTCACCCGGTAATGTCAGAATTGAGCGCAATATAAATGTGGGGAGCTGTTTTTGAGATATTGACGTAAAATCTACTGCTGCCACACCTTTTCCTTCCTTCCTGCAGCAGCTAAGACTCTGATGTTCTGGCAACAAGATGCATGTGAAATAAAAGCCTCTTATGGACCGCAAATATCAAAATGCGAATGGGTCAATGAATGAGCAATCATAAACATGATTCACTTTTCTAGGGGCGGGGGGTGTGACATCAAAACCAAATATCAAAAAACGAGAAGCTCTCTAGTAGATGTTTCTAAAAGATGTTGAATTTAAATTAAATAAAGCAACAACAAAAAAGGTACCAAATGACACATCTATTACACACCCTTCATTTCCTTCTGATTTGTTCAGAAGGAAAAGATGGCGATAAGAGTATATAGAGTAAAAGGATGTACTGTGACAGATTAAGAAACACTTCCTCTCTGCTAAATGTCCCCAGTGGAAGTAAGAGCATACGGCTAATATTACCTGTCTTGTCCAAATCCTTTTCGGGTCTGGTGTCTGTCTTAACCCCAAAAAACTAGGTGCTAAAAGCCTTTTAACGGCAACAGGAAAGGAGAAGATAGCAAATGAGAATATTTCACTTCAGCCAAAGTTCAGCTGCTTGGAGCAGTATGTGGCCATGATACTTAAATGACTATTATTTTGATGCAATATTAATTTTCTAACAGTTCTTCATATTTCCTTTGAATTTTAGGGACATTAGTTTTCCTTAATAAAAAAATACAGTCAAGTTTTAAATAAAACCCCAACATGAAGACTTTTGAGAAGAGAAAATGACACCCAAAGAGACAAACTCTGGAGGATATTAAATATCCGCTGATCCCAGTGATCAAATATAACACCTTGTGGTAAAAATGACGCATTGCACTCAGCCGTGTAAACAAGATTTCTCCAGTCACTGCGACACAGATGTTCATTATCTTATTAATTATTTCAACTCCAAACAGGTGTTTATACAGTAACTTAACAGTAGGGTCGGGCATCGTTTGGAATTTAACAAGTGTGATTCCAAATCTTCCTTTTGATTCCTGATTGTATTGATTCCGATTTTTTAAGGGGTGGTGTTGAAACAGGTCACATGCTTATATCACAAATAAGACAAACGTTTTATTTTGAAGCACTGGTGGGTTGCAGATACCAGGCCCATTTTCAGTTTTTTCATCACACGAAATGGGCTTTTGAAATAAGATGAAAATGTCATCATTAGAAATGTCAAACAACTTTAGAAAAAAACATTAAAAAAAGTACCCACTACACTGAGAAAGTGACAAAAATGTCAGAAAATGCCATACCTTTTATTCCTGGTTGACGGGAAGACAACAAAAGGGTTAAAAGACACTTTAAAGGCTGTGAATTAGGATAAAACAATTAGACTCTAAAATATGTCATGGAACTCCAAAAAAAGAGAAAAATCTTATTTTGCTGAAGCAACCCTGGTGTTAAGGGTGTTACTTGCCTGAAGAAATTTCAAACCTTACTGGACCTGTTTTGAGTTTATCAGTTCCCGACCAATAGCCCTACTAAATAGATCATAATAAAGCAACATTTCACACCAGATAATCAGCAACTGGTCAAGTTAAGCCTGAGAGGAGTAAAGTTTATTTACTATTCCTGTTATCAAGATAATCCAAGAATAAATAGCTTAATCATTTATGATCCAGGTGTCCATTCACTGAGGAGTTTCGTGCTCTCACTCTTGATTAATTGTGATGTTCAAGGTTTGATCTGTTCTCTCGGTTGTCAAAAGCCAGTTTCTGTCTTCCCCCAGGACGTAAGGTAAAGTGATATGAAGAGAAGAGAATGATCCCAGCTGCACGGGCTTAATCAAACAACGGCCGGGACTACAATACATCAAAGGGCATACTGTGCTTTGGACTTTTTTTTCCTTTACATTACACCTAATGGGAAGAATGAATGTCTGTGGCGTGAAGTTATGGATTGCATTGCTAGAGGAATTCAAACATATTAGGAATACTTCAAGTTTAAAAAAGGGTTCAAAGACATGACACTAGAAAAGTATTGAAATTGAGTAGTATAATGGCGTGGGAATGTTGATAATAGAGATGATGAATACTATTTTTATCATGGTTATCATTATTTAGGATATTATTCATCTTAGGGTAGCAATGTACTGTATATAAGTACTGACCCTTATGTATGTGTTTGGGCGTATATATATATGGTGTGTGTGTGTGTGTGTGTAGGAACGTTGAGCATGTCTATGGGCATTATACCACAAACGTTTTACATATAAGTCATTGACAAATGTGTTTTTCAAGTAAAATAAAAGCATAAATTGAAATGTATCTGAAAACGTGCTTGTCTTTCTATGTTTGCCTGATGATAATGAGCTACCGCCTGGAGGTCATAGCATACTAAACTTTGTATCATTCATCACTGCCAAATCATTGGCTAGGTGCGGTGCACAATACAGCAGGCATGGAGAGCGGGGGGGGGGGGGGGGGGGGGGGGGGGGCATGCACATGTATGCCCTATTAACCAAACTCTTCGCATTATGAACATAACCTACTCTTTACTCTTTCAAAGCGCACAGCTGCAAATACGAGCAATGCATACTGGATAAAGGTGTTCATAAACTGTGAGAGTCTCAGCATCCAAAACGACATGAAAGTTGACTTTTCGGCTGCGGTGGCTCGTGCAACGAGAGCTGTAAACTTTTAAAGCTACTCACCATTTCAGCACACGGTGGGTGATTAAAGCGTCTGGCTTTTAAGAAAACAGGTTTTCACTAGTCGGTTTGTCCGGGGTGGAGGATGTGGCCGAGTGCACCGCTCTCAAATGCTACTGGAAAAAAACAACATCCATTGATTTTTTTTGGGGTCCTTTCTCGGGAAATATACGAGGAAAAGGAGTTTGCTATGTGGGCGCATGCGCAGTCTGAACTCATCCTCAGACGCTCTCTGCTAGTCTCACAAACCATAATTATTCACATCCCAACATCAGAGGAATATGAATGAGCTTGAACGTGACATTGTAGTTGATTCAGTTCGACATCAAGCCAGTTTGAAAAATACCGAAATCTGATATATTTCATGTTATTGTGCAAGTGTTAATGGTCCCCACATATACTGTCACAAAAACATTAGTATTGAAGTAATAATAATATCAAATTTTAACCCCATAAAAAGCATGATATGGTCACTAAAAGGCAATGCTGACCATACGCTTTAAAGCCCTGAATGTGAATTATTAGGCCTAATATAAGTGAAGCTCTGGAAGTTGAAATAGGATAAAAAGACTTAAGGTGACATTTACAATGAGTATGTTGTTCATTTTTACTTTTTATGCTAAAAACTATTTATGTATAAACTAATTAGTTCACCTACTTGTATGTAGCTACATAATAGTTTTGTTTTTGGTTTGCTTTTATCTTTGTTCAGCTTTCCTTGTCCTTTAGCTATATGTCTGTGTCTATGTTCCTGTAAATTGTTCTTAGAGCAGTGTGTAAGTAGAGCAACTGAAACTCCTTCAAGGTTATATCCTTAGCCAATGGAGTTGATCATGATTAATTGACCTTAAGCTTTTTTCATATATAGGCCCATTTAGGTTACAGATGTTTATAGGCAAGGCAAGGCAGCAACAGGCAACAGGACAATTGAAAGTGCTTTACCTAAAACATTAAAGAGCAGCAACAAATAAAAATATTAAAACAGATAAAATACAGAACAAAAGTTACAGAGCAGTAAAAGAAATTAACAATTATTTAAAGAAAGGCAGCATCCAAAAAGAAAGCTCTTCTGCCTTGATTTAAAAGAAATAGGAAAACTGCGGTTTTCTGGGAGTTGGTTCCAGATATGTGGTGCATAAAAAATGCTTCCCCCTACAATGTATAATAAAAGATAGCCTATATTGCACACACTGGCATAATTTGCTATGGGCCACATGTTATTGCGTGTGATTGAGTGATGTGTTATGTTAATGGTTGTAATGTTTTAGTAGGCCCTACATGTGTCTTACAGGCTATAAGCACAGCAGCCCAATCGTTCTCCACACAGTCCATTTCAGACTGTATTCAGGAGACTAGGCCTACATTACACTTTTGGAAAGCCTAACAATTAGTGTAAACCAAATAGCTGAAACAATTAATCCAAGGATGGGAAATCAGGCTGCAGAAGCCGCGCAAACAAAGAGCTGCGGTCCTTGTAAACACGTACCCAGGCGCCTCATTACCAACAGAATGGATGATGAGCTGTCAGGTAACAAGTCTTGAGGACGCATGTCAATTTCCTTTAATGTTCTCAGCTACTTGTTAAACATGAAAGGGGGTGGGTGAGGGTATATAAGACACTCCTAATCTCCGTGTAGAGGAATTTGACATTAACCGGCGCAAATCATGCGTCCATTGGGAGCTGTGACCGTTGCGCTGCACGCATCTCTGCTGGTGCTGCTGACTCAGGGGATTCAAATGAACAGTGATGGAGTTTATATGAGGCCGTTGCAGCGTTTTCCCGTGGTGGACCGATCGACCGGGTACCACCTGCCAACCTACATGATGCATCTCTACAGGAATTTCAAATCTAACTTTTCAAGGCCTTTGGATACTATGGAGCAAGATGCCGCAAAGCAAGCAGACACCGTGAAGAGTGTGATGGCTAAAAGTAAGATTAATGTGGAAATGCTAGGCTATGTATCATGAATGAGAGGGGATAACAAGATGATAGAAAATGTATATGTAGGCTACGTATTGTATGTACGTCTTTATTCGTGTTTTCAGCTGTGGTCAAAGTCAGATGACTCCTCTAGGCCTGGCCTACCACTTAAAGCCCTCTGAAATGTTAGTTTTTTTTGGGGGGGGCTCAAGTGTTGTCCTGTCAAAGCTGCGAGCCAGACGACCTTTAGAGGGTTTCAATCCACATCCCGCTCAGGGGGTGAATAACCATGCAGAGATCAGCGTGTGAAAAGGCCAGTTTTCTGTCTAATTCTCAAAGCAAACCTCTTTTTTCTTAAATAGGTGATGTTGATTAGATATCTCGCCAGACATCCCCCTATACAAATCTCTTGCTAAGTCAAATCAACAACTTCCCTTAGTTCTTTTTTCACACTTGGCTTGATTAGATTAGAGCTCGGGATTTAATGGCACAGGCAGCCGACAGAGGACAGCCCTCCCCGCTGCTGAATCTAACTTCACATCGCTGCTAGGTGTTAGAGTTATTACCTATTTGTTTGACTGAGGATATGCAGAAGCCAGGAGAGGTAGAGATGTGCTAAATGATTGGTTTCGGCTCGGTGTTTGGTTTGAGTGGATGAATAGCGAGGATGGCTTGCACCTTTGATCAACAGTCTAGTTAAATAGGCCAATGCACTGGACAATACACAAGACAAATGTCTTAAAACGCTTTAATCCCTCAGATTAATTTGTACCACCTGTTCATTGAATCACAATGAGCCCCGTTACAGATGTGGGCGCAGCACATGTGTTCCTATAGCCTACCGGAACAATGACTGGATTATTTTGGAGAGGCAGCTTTGATTTGCTGAAATCTTAATCAATACAGACATTAATCATGAGGGCATGGTAGAAAGTTATCAAAGGGAAATATACTATGCATTTGTTCTCCCTACAACTCACTTTGCAAAAGAAAAGAGGTTGGACCTACAAACACAACTCCTAACCGTGATTAACCCCCCACATTGCAGTTAACATAGACATATGGTAAATTATTTTGGTTGGTAGCCTAATGGAAGTTTTATTTAAGAATAAATTAAATAAAAATTGTTTCTGAGATGCACAATAATCAGTCATTTTATATCTGTTGATTGAAATGTAGGCATCCATTTCACTATTTACAGTACAACATATGCATACAATTATTTTGCTTTTTTTACCTATATAGATTTAAAAGAAATCACAGTAGCCTATAGACGGTATCATTTCATATCACAATACTGATATGCATTGTGATAACGTTCACAAAAAGAAAAGAGAAAATAAATGCCATTTCCAATGAATTAACTGAAAAAGCAAGGCTCATCACATTAATGCAAAAATCCCTTTAAATCAAAATTGCCATTATAGCAGTCTTGCCCACAATGACATAATATAACCAGGGACATTAAGATAGCAAAAGTGATGTAGTATAATCTTTAATCTGTTTATTGTTTCACAATTTATGCTGCAAGTTTAATGCAGAGACACATTTAAAAAGATACAGCTGTTGTATATGTCCCGATTCATTACTAAATACTGTTTTCAAGAGCAAGTCTTAAATCACTGAATGAGATCATACCTATCCCAATTTAAATGTAGCATTTAACCGGTAACTTTTCCAAAACATGTTGGTTGTTGTATTTTATTTCTAACAGGTGTAACAGGTGGATTTTGCTTCTCTGGCCCATTCATTTGTGTGTTGTCATATTAGTGTGTTCTAGCATGTCCACGAATGAGAAGCTGTCTGATACAATTATGAAAATCTTTTTCTTTTCACAACATTAGGTTTGACGTACAGAGAGAGGCGCTGGATGGCGACCTTTGACCTCCATGCCCTGCTAGCTGACAAACAAATCCAGGCGGCAGAGCTAAGAATTAGGCGTCCTCGGACACTGAGTGCTCCCAACATCACTTTGGAGGTCTATCACCAGCATGGCGAGGCGTGCCAAAAGCCCCAGAGCTGCCAGGACCGCCAGCTGGTGGGGCTGCTCACTGAATCATCACTGGTCACTTCATCACAGAGCTGGAAAGTGTTCAACATCACAGAACCTCTCTTGGGCTGGCTCAGTCAAAAATCCGCGACAGTGAATATTCCCCACAAAAGAGTGTTGAGAAGAGGGAGAGTGGTAAAGACAAAGAGAGGCCTGTCACTTCCTGATCAGCCGGTTTTTGTGGCGAGTCCAAGAAGGGAGCAGGAGGTGAGTGACCGAGCCTTGTTGGTCGTCTTCTCACAAACTGGCTCTGATGAAAACTCAAAGGTCAAAGCGAGCTTGCTCCACATAGCTGAACAATCCAAGTTCTTGTCCCCTGCTGAAATCAAAAGGGCCCACTGGCCAAAGAGGCGCAGGAGCAAACGGGGCCAGGCGGAACAAACTGTGAGAAGCCTGGAGGCGTCCAAGAGAGAGAGTGAAAAATCTCTTTGTCGCAGAGTCGACATGCATGTAGACTTTAATCAAATTGGCTGGGGGTCCTGGATCATCTTTCCTAAAAGATATAACGCCTACCGCTGTGAGGGTCCCTGCCCTGGTCCCCTGGGAGAAGACCTCAATCCAACCAATCATGCTTACATGCAGGTGAGTGGATCAGATTATCTATGACGGTGTTATTGTGATTATAATAATAACTTTAGAACTTTTCAAAACCAAGTTACAAAGTGCTGGATATGACAACTGATTCAGTATCTTAGACATCAGTGTGTGCTGCTTGTTTTGATACTTTTTCCAACATTTGATACACGGAATTGGAGATACTGGAGCACCCAAAAATTATCCCATAATGACCAATAGTATTTGTAATTATCACTAAAGTGGTTTTGCTGTTTGGACGGTAATTTAAAGTAAATCTGACAAACTATGAATGCATCATAATGGTTGGGACTGCAGGAGGAAACACAACTAGAAAAACAAAAGATATGCAACTGTAAAACCAACAATATTGTAAGAGTTTAAGCTGCAATGATTAGCCCATTTGTCAATTTACCTATTGACTATTTTGATAATTAATTGATAATTCTGAATTTTCGAGGAAACGTTCCAACATTCATTGTCTGCATTTTTTTTTCCTTGGGAATATCTTTGGTTTTGACTGTAAATGAAATAAAACAACTAATTTTAGTGCATCACCTTGGGCTGTGGATAATTAAAACAGAAGTGTTATACATTTAATAGACAAACAAAATAATTGAGGAAATAATCGGCAGTAATAATCAACAATGGAAATAATCATGAGTTATAACGAGTTATAAAATAGATTCAAATGATAAAAGCTGCTCTCACAAACCCCTCACTGGCATAAACCTGAATAATTGAACTGAAAAATATTGAAAGTATTTGTCTGTCTTAGTGTCTGTGTTTACAGAAAGTGAGTATTTTGAGACTGGAATCTATCTCAATCCCCTGTTTTGTTTCTTCCTTTTCCAGAGTTTACTGAAACACTACCACCCTGACAGAGTGGCATCGCCCTGCTGTGCTCCAACCAAAATGAGCCCATTAAGCATGCTGTACTACGAGAATGGAGAAATGCTCCTTCGACATCACGAAGACATGATTGTGGATGAATGTGGCTGCCAGTGAAAAGTACAACTACCTCTAAACATTACCTGTGTGGCCAATTTCTAAAAAACAAAAGAATACACTTAGCCAGAAGGAAAAAGCTCTTTGATATTACCACTGTGCACTGTGAGATTGTAGCTGATCTGTGTGCAGAGCCAGGATTTTAATTTGTAATGTGAGCTCTGGTTTGTAAGAAGAACATTGTTATTTTAAGATGTGCTGAAATGCAAACTCAACAGTAGCATCCAGCCTTCCAGCTGTGTGCAGATGTTACAATGTATTATACAACTTTACTTCCCTTATCAATTTCATAAACGTAAACATGAAATGACAATGTTGTTGAATTTTCCAGCACTGTTTTGTATTGTACAGGTAGTTGTGTAATTAATGTGTATTTATTGTAGATATTAAATAAATTTTTATTTATGTACATTTTGCACATGGTATTTTTGTTATATGTATTTTGTTATGTTTTGTTACTTATAAAATATTGTTTTGTGGATACCTAGCACAGCTTTCTCAGAGCTGCCTGATTTGGTTTATGCTGCCATTACAACATACTTGCATGCAACGTCATCCATCACTCAGATCACTGGCATTATTACCTGCAACTACAATGGGTGACACAAAAGAACCAACACGCCAAAAGAAGAGGACTTTTCTAGTTTTAGACTGTTTCAGTCATCCACAGTGAGTCACAGCAAATCAAAATACAGCATTGTAAGCCTATAGGAGAGGAATATCCAGCAAGTACGGTGTAGTGGCAGTTAGTTGTAACAATGGTAAACTATTCATCAAGCCAGAGAGCTCATTGTATTCAAATCCTTTGAAAATACACTGACTAACCAGGAATTTGCCATGTCCTCAGCAAAGGGTTAAACTGGGAGTAACGTTAGTTGACCAGGACGGAGAGGTAAGACAACATTCAACTTTGTAGTATTTGAAAAATCTTTATGAAAAAGTATACATTCAAAAAATATACACATTTATGAAGATATTTAAACTAGAGGAGAGAAGCATAGCCAGAAAACTATGTCCGTGTTTTCTCAATATCCTAAGAGGACCAGTCTCAATGCAAAATGTTTTAAATAGCAGAAATCAGATATGACATTTTTAAATATGGTGAAACAGTTTTTAAAAAGCCAAATATTGGCCGACTGTAATCGTCATAATAGGTATTACTACTTAACTTAAAATGTTGCTTTATAACTGCTTATTTTGTTGCTACATCGTCTGCAACTTGAACACGCAGCATTGACACTCGTGAATTCAATATATTTCCTTCCTAGCCGGCTGTTTGCCAGTAGCCTAGTTAGCATATTCTTTAACGTTAATTGTCGCTTTGCAAAACCTGCTCTCTTACAAAGGTTTTGTTTATGTTATTATAAGAGGCGTTGCTAATCTTACTATTCTAATGGATAGGGAAACAATCTGATGAATTGCCCTCTCCGGGTCTAAAAATACACACTCACCAAATTAGACGGCTGTAGCTAACATTAGCTAACTGTGGCAGCTGCCAGGCTCTGTAACAGTAGCTTCTAGTTTGGGTAAGTGACTTCCTGGCGTGGTTTTAATGAAACAGTGATGAAATAACGGCTAAGTAACTTAAAGCTCAACATGCTGCTGCTTTTAGTCCGGTAGTGTCGGGCTAAAGCTCGTTTTATACTTGTAAGAGGGTGAAAATGTGTTCTTCAATTGCTGTAACGTTACTCGGTCCAGTCAGTGCAAATAAAGGTGGCATTACCCAGCACCACTTTGGTTTAAGAAAGTAACAACACATGAATACTAGTAATTTACGTCACTTAAGTATTTTAATGTTGGGGAGATCGCATCGACATATTTAGATTTTCCATTTAGTTCCAGGTAGTTAACGTGGTGGAATGTAACCATTTACTCATGTAACGCCACTGTACTAAGTAGCCCACAATTTTGAGGTATTTGAACTTATGAGTGTCTTTCATTTCATGCTATGTTCTACTTCTACTCCACTACATTTATATGACAGCTTCAGTTACTTTAGTTAGTTTGTAGAGTCAGATTATCAATACACAATATTAAAAACCAAAAAACAAATCAAGGGTAACCTAAGCTACCCAGAAGCAAAACATTCCTTAAAATTTGATCCACGTTTTCCAGCTGCAACAGCTGCAGTGATACACAGATGAATGCTTCACTACAGGATATCATCCAGTAAATAATATGAAATGGGCCATTCTGCTCAATAAAGTACTTTGACTTTTGATAATAAGTATATTTTGATGCTCATACTTTTGTACATTTACTCCCCCCCTGAGATAAATAAAGTATGTTTTCTTCTTAAGTAAGGATTTTAATGCAGGACTTTTACTTGTAACTGAGTGTTTTTGCACTGTAGTATGGCGACTTTTACTTGCTTAAATAATTTGAATATGACTTCCACCTCTGCTTGTCTTAATTAAAGTCTGTAATTACAGTTTTACACAGTACTGCTATGCAATCCTTCAACTGTTGTGAAAGCATACAAATAATACAAATCATCCCAAATATGTTGGGAATTGTCATTGTTACTCATTCTTTACAATAGATTATTTTGTTAAGGATGCGTTATTTATTTATGACATTTACAAATGATTGCTAATTTGGAAGATTTTACTGATTTCATCATCTCCAGCTGTAGATGTATGTTTTGTTGTTTACTTTTATCGGTTTAATGAAATGTGAATGAAGGCTTGTAAAATAAAGAGTATTTGTTGTTGTACGTTGTTGTATACTTACAGGTCTTATTTCCTTTAGTTATTAATAGAATCCTATTACTCCAGTGACAGACAGACACAAAACACATTTTTGATTCTGTCACAAGTTTTTAATGTAACCAATGCCTAAGAACACATTCAGCACTAATTTAATATTGACCCGATATAGCAAGTGTGTTAAGCGTGTTCAGCACACAGCTGAATACTTTTTTCAATAATATTTTTTGTTACTGTAAATATAATTTGCATGTCATACTTTTCATGGATAAAAGTAGTGCAATGTTGATATAATGTTTCCCTTTGGAACAGTTACAGCAGAAAAATGGGCGAGGCAGTCGCAAATGTGGCCCGGAGGGTTAATGCAACCGTGGAGGAGGAAAAGGACACATTGGGTAAGATTCTCTTCACACATCCCTCTATCTCTCACTGAATTTTACTTCAGTTTTAATCAACAGCCCTGATTCAATATTCTGGCTGATGCTATTTCAGATTTTCACCAGCAGGTGGTGGCAGAGGCTTAAATACATTTCTACTAGAATAACTTTAAATCTCAAAGTTGCTGCTGTAATAATGCTTCTTAATCTCATAATCATGTTCTTCTCCTCTGCAGATCTGTCAAACTGTAAGCTCATTTCCTTCCCAGATGGTGTGTTCAGGGTTCTGAAGGGTGTCTCAGAGAAAATCCACATTATCACACTGGCTGACAATGAGATGAAGGCCATTTCCAACAAGTTATTTTCGACCTTCACACAGCTGAGAGGTAGCGGATAATAAACTGATTGATTGACTCAATCTTCAATCAAAGATTGTGTTGTTGTATGTTGTTAATCTCACATGCTGTTCACCTCACACATTTTGGCAGAAGAACACATCAAGTGACCCCTCAATTTACATGTTTCTTGGAATATATTTCAGAACTGGACCTGCGAGGAAATGTTCTCACCAAACTGCCAGACGCCGTAGGAGAAATGGAACATTTGACCAGCATTAATCTGGCCAATAACAGCTTCTCCATATTCCCTGAAAAACTTACTGAAATAGCCACATTGGAGAGGATTAACCTGGAGGGAAACAGCATCACCGGTAGTAATAATATAGTAATGCAAGGGGTTGTATATTCTCAAATGGCTTGAGCTTAAGTTAACTCTGTTTTTTATTTTTGTTTTCTCAAACAGAAATACCAGTAGAGAAGTTGTCTGACATGCCAGCACTGAAGTGGCTGAATGTGAAGTCAAACCCATTGGAGTCAAACTCTCAGTCCGCTTTGCAATCCCTCGCCAACATTTTGATAACAACAGAGTCCTAAAATATGTCCTGTGTCATATTTGACCCACTTACAGACTGCATGCTGTGTGTCTTTAACTACTTCAGTTAAAATGCTTTAGTGTGCCTGAGATATGAGGAAACATAATACTTGAAGATATTGAACTGAAGATATAACAGTGGATTTAAGAAACAAAGACTTCCGAGGTGTAAATAAAGTTGGCATCCTTGTTAATTGAGTTTTATAGTCCTGCTGGCCCCCACACCAAGCTGCCTCTACTTTTTCCTCTGTGCGTGAACTACAAAGAGCCAAAGGTGCTGTTTGGAGATGAAATCAGTTGTATACATCATTTGATATGTTATGGTCTCAAATGAGACAAAAATCATAAATAATTTCTTATTTATACTTTTCATAGTATAAAAAGATTTTTTCAATTAAATATTATGCACTGGTAAATATGCAGTCTCATGTCATTATTCTTCAATAGGTGACATAGTTCTTGCCAAGACTGTTAGATGAATGTTGTTAGACTACATACGATAGCGTACAGAATTATGCCCTGATGTAAGAAAATGCCCAAGATGGTGTCTTCTAAATTATCTTGTTCTGTCCGACCAACAGTCCAAAACCAATAATCCATTTGCAAGGATATCAAACAACAAAGAGCAGCATCACATTTGAGGAGCTGGAATCAGTGAATGTTTGTTAAATGCATATTTGGGAAATAAATAGCTACCAATTAATTCTATGTGGATAAACTAATTGGTGAGTTGTTACGGCCCTGAGTTATTAGGAACAATAAAAGACACAACAAGGTGGGCTGGAGTACGGAGCCTAAAGTAGTTAGGGCAACAATTTGGCTGATGAACAGGAGGAGAAACTTCATTACTCACATTTGCACTGTATTTAGACTTGACATAATGGTTTAATAGACTATTAAAACAGTAGGAACATGTTATACTGCAGTTCACCCTGAGGCTCCTGCACAGGGATCTGTTTGTACACTCAGAACAAAATCCGTTGGAGAGACAAGCAAAATATTCTGAAACTAGCTGATTGCTAGTTGCAAGCTGGAGGCACCACAGATACTGGACTTGGTAGGGTTACAGAGAAAGTACACATAGCAGCGTAAACACTGATCAAGCTCTTAAACCTTCCATCTGCAGGTGACAAAGACGGATCCACAGTATTAAAAGTATTTTGCGTAGGCTTTTCAGAAATTCTTTAAATAGCAACACTGCTGAGTCTGGATCACCTGTAAGCTGATGTTTGGGTTCACTGTGTGGCATAAAACCACAGTAAAGCAAGAAGATGGAGGTAGCGTTATGGTATGTGAGGGATTCGCTAATGACCAGATTCTTTTTTTGTGTAAAGACTTTAAAATGTGTCTATTTTATGTGAGGTAGGATGTCGGAGTCTTGCGGTCTTCTGGAAAGGACAAAGCTTACAGCGTTGCGTGACTCCTCTGCTGCCCAAGGCTGTGACCTTATATTGGACTACATGCTGCTCTCTGACTCTCTGTGCTTTGAACGTCTATGAACCAGAGGAAAACTACAGTCATTTACAGTATTAGTTAGCTTACAGCAGGAGGCATTTTTCTGTGGTTTAGTGCACATACGGTACAATTTATCCAAATAATCAGCTCCTTCTTACTCATTTAATCTTAATCATCTTTTCTTTTTAGGTGTTGCGTAAATGAGTACCACATAATAAACATCTATATGACATACCAAAAGTGCCCCATGTTGATAGGGCCATCGTATTTTAATTAACTGAATTATTAATGAAACTGTCATCAATAACTGCTGTAAAAACACAATATCATTTCAGACAAAGAAAAAAAAGCAATAGCACAACTGAGATGAAATGTAACATGTATTTTTGTTAGCAACATAGTTCACACCTGAACACGGTTAGCAGTTAGACAGGCCTCCCTGCACTATGATGATTTTGTCACTCTCACTAAACTGTAGGCACATTTTAAACGTGCCATTGATATATAATAAATGTGCTAAAGCATTTTACAGTAGTGTACATGTGTAAAATTTTAACTTAACTATGATCTGTTATGATACAAAAGGCAAATTAGCATTTCTAGTAACTCTACCAAATGCATTTTAATCATTGCAATTTTACACTTTACTGAGACAAAAAAAAAGTGTACATTTTTACACATAGTGTTTCTAAAAATTGTCCCATAAGTGTGTTTTCTTATAATACTTCTATTGAAATTCCAGAAGCAAGAAGTCACACCGTGGGTACACAACCTAATCCTGCCTTGTTAATTGGTTTACAGCTAACGCCAGTCAGCTCCCTCTGTCTGAAAAGAGCTCTCAAGACAGATCTTACACAAGGGAAATCATGGCAAAGAGGGTAAAGAATCTTCAAATCAATGCATGCAGAATGCATGTGGCATGCAGGAGTGTTAATAATAATAATAATAATTATCATTATTATTAAGGAAGGATTAGCGGCTGATTACTTTTCTGAGCAATTTTGCTTCTCTCAGATGTTTGTTTACATTTATTTACAACTGATACCAATAGTGGATGTGATTAGAATGCCGTAAGGACTATACAGAAGCCAGCTCTGTCAGCTGGCCTTTACACTTCCTGCTGTCAAATGCGTGCAGTTGTCAGGTATCTTGGCTTAAGCAGTGCGCATGCCGGCTTCCTCTGTCTCAGTGGCTGCCTGTCATTCAGGAGCTTCTTAATCCTCCTGGTGTAGTGCACAAACCACAGTGGGAGAGTCTGAACGCAACAACAGACATGAGCGTTACCATCGAGGAGAGGGGCAGGCCGAACACCCAGGACTACAGGGTGTTTTTCAGTAAGCACAGCCGCTTGAGTTTTAGTGTAGTAGTTGCTTGTTAATCAACTGTAATAGCTGCACTGGCAAGAAGAGCTTTAAGGAGGTATCTCATGCTTTTTTGTTCCTCATAGTGTTTGATTTTTAGTTATGTTAAAAAAATGCATTGCTACTTTCCCTAGAAAACTCTCAAGGCAAATACATCTCTCCATTCCATGACATACCCATCTACGCAAATGAAGCAGAGGTGAGCGCCATGTGCCAAGTTAATGCTGCAGTTTTTTTTTTTTTTTTTTTTTTTTTTTTTTTTTTTTAAGTAGAGCTTTATTTGTGCCTTTTTGCCGGGGCTGTATTTTCTTGCAAGTCAGGTGTCAAGTGACAGTACAAATACTTTGTTACCTTACTTAAGTAAACATTTGGGGTATCTATACTTTACAGGGGTACTTATTTTACAGCAGAATTTTTACTTCTATTTCTCACATTTTCATGCAATTATCTGTACTTTCTATTCCTTACATTTTAAAAATAGCCTTGTTACTCCTATTGACAACATGCCTCTGAAGTTTGACTTTTTGAACCATTACAATATTTATATATAGGTAACTAGTCATCATATCTTCTGCTCTTAGTACACATATGGTTCTTTAATGTATTTGCATTTTACTAAAATGGGTTCATATTCAACATTAATATAACATTATTGTCATTATGTCCTTTTTCCATTTCTTCCCCTTACATTACTTTTACACTTTAAGTCGTTTTGAAACCATTACTTTTACACTTTTAAGTTGATACTTCAACTTCTACAGAAGTCTTTTTAAACCCTAGTACCGACACTTCTACCAGAGTATTGAATGTGAATACTTTTGAAACCTCTAGTTGTACACCTTATATCAACCTCAAAAGTACAGTTATATATTCAAGCTGACCAACACGAGTCTCATTAGGCCATGTTGTGGAAGTCTGTGCTGCTTCTTTTGTATTGCATTTTTGTGCCTGTACTCTTTTTATTACCAATTTGTCTTCGGTGGTGGACAGATTGTTTTTCCCTGTTACCTGGCAAGCATAGTTAGTTTGCTACTTTAACTGACATTTTTACCTTTAGTTCAGGCAGAAATTAGGGCTGTAACACACTACTGCATTGGGATTAGATGAATAAAAGGTTCACTTCACAGATTGTGAAGTATTATATATATATATATA
>NC_048427.1:7049082-7070314 GCF_013103735.1 Etheostoma cragini | reverse complement strand
TATATATATATATATATATATATATATATATATATATATATATACACATAATGACACAATCTAGGATGATCCATGCTCCTACTTTGGTCATGGATATGAATCATTTTTGTTTCTACTTATTACAGTGCATATGTGCTAAGAGACACCATATCTCTGTGCTAAGAGATCAGGATTTGATACACAGTGATGACTTTATTTTTTGATTTATTTTTACGTTTTTGTTCTAGTTAAGTTTGTTTTTTGAATAATACAGCGATACAGTTTGTCTGTTTCTCAGATTGCAACCAAAGATCCTCTCAATCCATTGAAACAAGACATGAAGAAGGGAAATCTTCGTTATGTAGCGAATGTGTTTCCTCACAAAGGCTATATCTGGAACTATGGAGCTATTCCACAGGTCAGTCCTACTCATGGTATTCATACAACAGGAAACCAGATTGTGTCTCTGCAACATCAGACATGAGCATTCTCTTTTCACAGACATGGGAAGACCCCAACCACAAGGACAGCGACACAGGATGCTGTGGAGACAATGATCCTATTGATATATGTGATATAGGAAATAAGGTACAACTCTGGGCTTTGAAGAGACAGATTAAAATTCAACTGTTTGCAAACCTTTTTAATATTTTTTAAACGCCTCTGATACTCAGGTCTGCTCTAGAGGAGAAATAATCAAAGTGAAGGTTTTGGGGACTCTGGCTTTGATCGATGAGGGTGAGACAGACTGGAAGGTCATTGTGATCAATATTGAGGACCCTGAAGCCGCTGACTTCAACGGTATGAATAACCTGCAATAATAGTTCCTGGCACTGCTGGAAAATCTTCCATCAGTTACAAGTTATTCTGGCATTTAGAGTCGCCTTTGTTGTTGTCAATCTGTTGCAGATATTGATGATGTAAGACGACTTAAGCCTGGATACCTGGAGGCGACTGTTGATTGGTTCAAAAGATACAAAGTCCCAGATGGCAAACCGGAAAACCAGTTTGCTTTCAACGGAGAGTTCAAGGACAGGGTACAGCTTCTAATACTTACCTAACGTACTTTTGTTTTCTTTCTATATCTGGTCAGATTTGACAAATTAATAAACAACTAACAAATTATATTAATGTAAATAAAACATTTCAGAGGGAAAGTTAGATATGATTGCTTAATAATCTTTGTTGACCATGTCTACTTTATTTTACCTGGTATATTGATGCTTTCTTTGAACACAGAGATGAAGAACATGTGTCTTTTGGTTATTGTGAATAAAAAGTATGTATTTTCCAGGACTTTGCCATTAAAACAGTCAGGAGCACCAATGAGTTTTGGAAGGCTCTGATTTCTAAGAGGACCGACGCTGGCGAATTAAATTGGTGTGTATTCATCCTCCAATATGCAAACAGTAGGCTATATGACGGTATATGTGACAAATGCTATTTAATCCTGTTAGCTAATATAACAAATGCTGTAGCTGATTAGTTAATGGACTGTTGAATACCTTCTTACTGCATTTTTTTTTTAAACATTGCGATTTTGAATACAATTGTTTTCTTTGTTTGTTCTTTTTCTTGAATTAGCATGAACACTAGTGTCTCAGATAGTCCATTCTGCTGCTCTGCTGGGGACGCAGAGGCTGTGGTTAAGTCTGTAAGTCGGTTGTCATTTTTAAGTTCATGTAACCAGCTTAATCCCGTTTAATGAGACTAGAGATGATAAACATAACAGCATGTTGTACAACTTGCTAACACACAAAGCCTTCAGATAAAATGAAAGGGTCATTAGTGACTCCATGATTCATTTGGCAACATGAGGGTATTGGTTTTTAGTTCACCAACATTTCATGGCTTTCACATACAACATAGTTTCTACTATAATGAGTCCAAAATATCTAAACTGCACAAATATGTTTTCATGACCTCCAAGGTGCATTTGTTAAGCAAAAGTAACAGCAATTGTTCTCACAGGCATGTGCTCTGGGAGCCGAAGATCCCATTCCAAGTTCAGGTGGGTGTTTTGTACATTCATGCGTTTTATTGCAGAAAGTCAACAATGTTGTTACTCGATCATAATCGAAAAATGCCTGATTTTATTTTTAGTCGACAAATGGTTCTACTATGAGAAGTAAGAGGAAAGATCTGAGCAGAAACATTACTTCCTTCTTTCATTTCTTTCTTCATCATCATTTGATTTCACCACATCAAAGCAGTGCACAAACTGGATGAATTGGATTTATGTTTTAATGTATGTCACCTTTACTTGCTTTTTCTTTGTTCAGACTTGACTGTCTAGTGTTGTCAAAACTGCTTACTGTATGATTGTGACACAATTACATTTTAAATATTGGATAGTAGCCTATAATTTCAAGCTTGGTAGAACATAGCAATAAACTACACTTAATCCCAGGGTGTTGTGTATTGTATTGATTATATTGCCAATACTACATACTCTCATTATCACATTGACATGATGTTACCTACAGAATATGGATCAGTGTAGAATGGTCCCCTGATGGGAATAAACGGAGAGTGAGAAATCCTGCTCTGCCTCTAATCTTTCAAAATAAGACCAACAATCGGTCACCTCCTCATCCAACAATTCACGTGGAAATAGGAAACTAATTGCCCTACTGCCTATATGGGCAATTCCAGTAAGTATTATTATTATTATTATTATTATTATTATTATAATAATAAGAAGTATTCAGTGTTCCTCAGATGTAATACATAACAGAACAAATTACTGGTTATTAAAGTAGGTGGCTTTAAGTGGGTAAACCCAATGGAGTGCTTTAGATTGCAATTAAGGAATAAACAATAAGCTTCAATAAGCACTAGACACAGTGTGATTAGTTAAAAACTGTTGTTATGCATCTAGCAGGTTAAAAACATATGTATGAAATCATAGCTGCTCTGATTGCATTATGGTCCGCTTCATTAACTGTTTGATTTCACAAAACGTTGTTCTAAACGTGCTTAAAAGCTCTACCTTAACTAGGTACAACAGTAAACAGTAAAATCCTCTTATTACATTAATGCATGCATAATAATAATCTAATGATATAATATATGATAGTATAACAGTCAGGGGGCATTTTTCTGCAGTGAGTACTTTTACTCTTAATACTTTAGGTAACTTTTTATAATTATACTTTATTAACAATGTGTCATTAGTATTTTTACTTCAGTAAAGGATCTGAAGACTTCCTCCATCATTGGTACTGGTTCAGCAAACCATCTGATGACGGCGCTAATGCAATTAATGCTAAACGCCGATTTCTAAAACACGAAGAAGAAGCGGAAGTCTGATTGACTGTTTCCAAGGAGACAAGTACTACTGAGCGCTGGGCTACTGGTCAGGGCTGAGGGGTAAGTCAGTTAACGTTGAAGTTAGAAAACAATTTTGATCTGAAGACATTGTGCGGTAAGCATCAGTTCAGAATGAGTTTACGCACAGTCCGTAGCTACTCCTTTAAACGGTGTTGCCCTGACGCGCAGAGATCAGACTCTAGAAAGTACCACAGGTTTAACGTTAGCCAACATGCTAACTAGCTAAGAAGCGTCATCAAACGCTAACCGTTAGCTAGCTATGTCAGTTCACTAGCCCACTGAAACAAGCTAACCAACAGACACTACACATGTTTCGGTGTTTTTTTATAGTTTTACTTTTTTACAGTGCGATTTGAATTGCCATGTATCAATATAACGGTGTTGTTAATAAGAAAGTAACGTTAGCTAATTTAGCTAGCTACGGAGGACGCTGATAATAAACACAGGTGTTTGGAGGCACTGGATCTAAATGATCTGTGAAAACTTGTGAGCATTACACTTTACTTAAAAGGTTACTACCTAGCCTCCTGCTACCCATGTGGGCGCAGCTGTAGTGCCATGTCACAGATATCAAGACCACGGTATTATAAAAATGTGTGATGTAATGTTATGCAATGACAGACCTTTCTCGTGGCAGACATGTTGAATTGTCATAGCAGGAAAAGCACAGGTAAAACAGGTGTAGTTAACGATGGCTCCGTTCTAACAAGTGTCCCAGTAAGCCACGACAGTGAGCTCACCTAAATGGAATGATGTCGTTTTTAATGCAATCAGTATCACCTGTGCTTTTTCAGCCAAAATGTCTGCTGTGAAAAACTCAAGTGTTCAACCTCATGTGAAAATGATTAGCTATTGTATAAACTAGTACTTGTACTAGCTACTACTTATGTTATGTTGATATGTGTTTCTAATATAGTGTCTGCTTCACTTAAACATGAATAGATGCAAAAATATGCATCGTCGAGGCAGGTATTTCTATTTTTCTGGCTACTCAGTGCATGTAATCATTCATAGTAATCTGACCTTTTTCTTTTTTCAGTCAAAGGCCGCCAAGATGTCATTTTTATTCGACTGGATCTACAGGGGGTTTAGTAATGTTTTACAGTTCTTAGGTAAGTACTGTCATCATCTGCAACATTGTGAAAATGATTAAAAAGTACTAGGTAGGGGGGGGCTTAATTAAAATAACCATATCCAGGGTAGTGAAAGTGGAAAGTACCCAGTTCCTCAGAACCAAACTCAAGTACAGCACTCAAGTGAGGGTTATTGGATCGGTTGTGTTCCACTCCCAAGGATTAAGTAGGACTTGGTGTTCACTCATGACATTATTGATGCACACAAATATTTCTTCCAGGTCTGTACAAAAAGTCAGGGAAGCTGGTTTTCCTGGGCCTGGACAATGCTGGTAAAACAACACTCCTACACATGTTGAAAGATGACCGACTTGGCCAACACGTGCCAACGCTGCATCCAAGTAAGGAGAGATTCAGATAGTAGTGTGCCATGCTAGGTTCACATGTTAGAACAAAGATGGTCACCTTGTTTGTATCAGTAAGTTTTAGTTAGGATTATAGCTCCTATTAAAGCACAGGGTATTGTAGTACAGGCTGTATATAGGGTAGAGAAAAGGGCCGAGTAATTGCTCTAATAAAAATGGATCTTCTTTTTCTCAAAGCTTCTGAAGAGCTGTCAATTGGTGGGATGACCTTTACTACATTTGATCTGGGGGGACATGTACAAGGTGAGATTGTGTCCACTTATGCCAATAGTGAAACACCTTAGAAATAAGTCGTTATCTCTGCTTTTTGCTACAACAACAGCTTTTGGTGACATATTACATTGTAAAGCAGGACTTGCTGAAAGGGCAATTTCTTTTCACAAACACTTTTCTCCTGGCTGACAGCTCGAAGAGTGTGGAAGAACTACCTGCCAGCTGTGAATGGAGTCGTCTTTCTTGTAGACTGTGCAGACCACGACAGACTCTCAGAATCCAAGATTGAACTCGATGTAAGATTAAACATCACTGTTGCAAGTTGTTTCCACCAGGCAGTACTGACCGTCTGTTAGATTGAGAATGATTGTGCTGTCCTTGTATTTTCCAGGCTCTCCTGGGGGACGAGACCATAGTCAATGTACCAGTGTTGGTGTTGGGTAATAAAATTGACCGCCCTGACGCCATCAGCGAAGGAGGACTGAGAGGAGCTTTTGCTCTTGATGGTCAAGTTACCGGAAAGGTAGGCGTGTCATGGACCCTGTCTTTTAATCTGTGTGTGGGCACATGTCCTGGCGCCTGCCTGACGACTGTCGTCCTCATTTTTCTGTATTTGTTGTCGACAGGGAAATGTCTCTTTAAAGGAGCTGAACGCCCGGCCGCTGGAGATTTTCATGTGCAGCGTGTTGAAAAGACAAGGCTACGGGGAAGGTTTCAGATGGTTATCGCAGTACATCGACTGACATGCAGCACTGAAGCTTAACCGGAAGGGGTTGTCTTGACACATATTTTTTTTGAAGCATGACAAAGACTCTGTCTCTTTGTCGGTGTCAATCAGCCCCCAAATTTCAAACTATATTATTTATAAGAACGTATTCTTTTTAATGCTTTATTCCGGATTTAAAGGTTTCTATGCAAACTTTTAAAGTGGTTCATGGTGAACTGTCTTACCTGTGTTATTAATGTGAGAATTAACTGAGTTGTCTAACTCCATGGCCAGTTAATTAGGTTACAGCCAAAGGTTTCATACCTTAATTACAAAACACGAGCAGATATATACATTATGCAAGAATTTAGACACGTACACATTAGTTTTGCATTATTTAATATGGAATAACTATCCACTCTAGTTGGAATTTATTAGGAAGCAAGTGATATAAATTAAGGATTTGTGAGATTGTTTGGGTAGCTGACATCAAGTTCAGGTTTTGAAATCTATACATCTAAATAAAGATGATTCATTTAAGTTTGTTTTATGTAATGTCACGCAGCCACTGCCTTCAAAGCATATAGCCAAAGATGTATGCTAATGCATTTGGGTTAAGCAGGGAGAGAGATTGGATTTCAACAAAAGACATCTTCCATGCTGAGCACTGAGCCAAAATAACATCATCCCCAATCCCCTTCAGAAACCAAAAAGGAGAAGAGACAGCATGTCCCACAGATAAATCCCAAAGATTCAATGATAATGATTTAAAGATGATGAGTAAGCTGAGCCTCATCACTGACGGGTGTGCTGTGAATAATGTCTTATCACTTTCAGACACTTGATGGAATTGGCTTGTTTATTTCTGCGTCCTTTCTTATTTGTTGACCCAAAGTGATTTCACATTTTGAAGGCAGCTAATAAAATAAATTATTCTTGATTATCTTTGTCTTTTAAGTGTTTAGAACAGAACTCAAAGATAAAATGTTCTAACCGAATGATGACGTTCAATGGCTGCCCTTGCTTTTATTATGTCCTGAAGGCTGTAATAACGCGTTGCACTTAAAATGTCGGCAAGCAATAAAGTAGAATGACCAACTGTACTGTAGCAGAGACAATCTTACTCCTCTGTATTTGAGAGTAGGACATAGTGTATGTAGTTCTGAGACTGTTAATTGAAATGTATCAATAATATTCATTTTGTTGGTGGTTATTTATTAATTTAATCTAGATCCTGAGGAATATCTCAACATGTAGGCTGTGCAACAGTGGTAGAGTGCTGCAGGTAATGTACTTTTTGACTATCTAGGAAGATATGAGAGTGCACTTGCAAATGTTACATGTGCTAACCTGTAATTTAATATTCTAATCTCATACTGGATGCTAGAGTTCATACATTCTTACAATGGCCTGTGCAAATTTTAGAAGCTGGAAATAGATAATGGGAAACAAACATTTAATCATTGTACCCCATTTACTGTTTCCTGCATCCTATGTTTACAGGGTAATATTTTGAATATTCTGCTTATTAAAATATGCAGGGATGTTTGTGACTGAGATAAAAAAAGATAAATATGAAGCAGATTTTTTCTTTTACAGGGAATCTTAAGTGTTGCATGTAAAGAAACTGCTTTTCCTTTGAACAGTGTTGTGTACCAGTCTCCTAACTCCTGTAAATGATGTATATTACAGATGTAAATGTTTGTACAGTAACTGCCTATTAGCTGACAATAATAAATCACTGGAGCTATTTATAACTGATTGACTTAAAATAAATGTTGCAGCGTTTATCTGTGTGAATAATTTAAACATGACAACATGCATACATAAAGATAGATCTATTTGATGAGTGAATCACATCTTGTAATAAAACCAACTTTTTTTTTGACTCAACTTACACTGTGTCATTTTTGTTTATAACTCCAATCAACACCCCGCACTTTTAGTCTTTGTTAAGGTAAAAAAAAGCATTTTGTCTCTTATAGGTGGTTAATAGAAACTGATTAAGGGGAGCTTGTTTGTTATGAATGAGATATATCTCAAGATAAACCCATTGAAAGCAGATGCCAAGGTGGAAAGTGACCACTACTTAAGTCCTTTATAAAGACATGTTCTCACTTTGACAAGTATAAAAATCTAAATTACATAAACCTGTAATGTTGTAAAAATATTGCAAGACTGTGAATTTTTCTTTAGGCACTGTATCTTATGTGTTGTCATAGTAGCCATCTATCGACCAATGTGAGGCCAGAGGGCTGTACAGCAATCTTGGAGTCATTTTAGTTTCAGACCTGTCATTGGATACTCATGTAACTCATGTTTCCTTTTGACAGATCACTGATATTTTCCATTCATTCTCAGACATGGAGAAAATCGTTGATGCTTTTATCTTCAGGCTTAATCATTGTTATTCACTTTATTGTAATGTCAAACCAACTGCAGCTATTGCCGAATGCTGCTTCCAGGCTTTTAACACTCTCCATGAGAAGTGACCTCTTTACACAAATCCCTGCTGCTCTTTACCGGCTGCCTGTCAGCGTTAGAAATGATTTTTAAGATTTTACTGCTGCAAATTTCTCAAAGTGTAGGCTACCTTTGAGCTATTGAATCCAGGACTTTTACTTGCGATTGTAGAATTGCTAAATGGACTTAAATAAACCAGAACAGATCCATTCATAGCTACTTTGATCAGTTTGCCCTCTGACAGTGCTGTTTTTCACAATATGGTCATTTAGTGGTATGCAATTTGGCAACCACTCCACTGTAATGTGTTCTTTTAGCATGAGGTGGCAGCTGAGCATCAGAATATTTTCATGTGCTTGTCAGAGACTACCGGAGAGGAGATTGCAGCTTTCAACTTCTTCTTGTTTTTGTTCCACTGCAGGCACCATGATTGTGGATGATGGTGAAATTGTATTTATTTAGTGCCTTGCAATCACGGGCTGTAACTGGCCTTAGCTGTAATCATCTTCAGTTGTCAGTGCTTTACACACCAGTTGGGGGACCTAAAGGCCATGAGAAAGTAGTTATGTGCTCCAAAATATTCATATTTACACTCCTAGCTTAGTTTTTATGGCAAATTATTCCATGTAAGGTAGGCTGGAGGTGCAGTTCATTCATGCTCAAAATATCGTTTTAGCTCACAAGCTTAAATTAAAAAAAAATGACAGATCTGATCCATGTCCTTTTTTGACCACCTCCCTACAGCAAAGACAATCAACCTGTCTTTATCTTACAAATGTTTTTCATTTCCTCACAGGCTCCTAAGCAGTGTTCCTTCTGTGACTTGCTGGTACAATTGAATTTCTCTAAATGATAATAGTTGGAAAAGATTGAAGTCAACATCCACTTTGGCTCCAGTGCCTTTATTAGTAAAGTGCTCAGCCTAGAAGTACATTCTTATTCACTAACATGCAATACTAAAAACAACCAAATGGCTGGCCTAATAGCATGAATGAAGACATGGAAATAGTGATCTCATAGAAAAAAAAATACAATGTGAATTCAAGTATACACACAGAACTTCAAGTAATGCACACAATTGTTTTTTTGTTTTTTTTTAACAAAGTACAGTTTTTCACGTTGCAAACTCAGAATGAAAGATAGTAGTGGCACATTCTTTGACATGATTTCAGAGTTAGTGACTTGTGGTTTCAACTGTGGGTGCAGTTTGGGTCATTTAAGTACATTCTACAAGTTATAATTAAAGTAATCTAACTGGAAACGTAGGTCCTGTATAGTTGTGCCTTTCCACTTAATGCGTAAAGCATGTAAATTTAAAAACTGCATTGAGCTGTGGTGCAACTATATCGTAAAGGTAGCTTGAAACCGGAGTAACCTGAAATCCTTGAAGCTATCTTCACAGATCCTTTACACTGGATGTATATATTTACAGAATCAGTTTGGAAATCCATACCACATTTCACTGATCTGCTTTAACAAAATTATAACATTCTGGGAAATATTTCTATCTATTTCAAGATAGATGAAAAGATATATTTCTTCTCTTTATCTGTACCATAAATATGAAGCTACAATCAGGAGATGATTAGCTTAGCTACGCTGCAATAATTGGTTTGGTTGGCCACTGGAGGGCAGCAAAAACAAGTTGTGAACACAACAGTGACATACTATTTACTAAAGACTAAAAAATAAGCTAGTCTGGCTCCGTCCAAAGTCAACAAAATCCACCTACCAGCATCTATAAAGCTCACCAATTAAAACATTAGAGCTCATTACTTTAAACAAAAACTGTAAAAACTATTTGCATTTTTACAGGATGTTATGTGCCGGCCTGTGCTTTTTCTGGTGCAGTGTCTCCCTGGACAGTCCGGCACATAATAACCCAAGATGTTGTTGTTGTTAGACTGTGGTTTTTGTACAGATAAAAAAAAGAAATGTTATTTAGTGAGATTTAGAAGTTATGTTCTGATTTTGTTCTTTCTTTAGAAAGAGCAGTGTCCTGCCGTTATGCTAAGCTAAGCTAACCGCCTCATTGCTCTAGCTTCAGCCAAAGTCCCACCCCTTCTGTTTGCCTAATTGGGGCCGATCTTTGAAAAAAAAAATGAACGGTGGTCAATGGTAAAAGACTAACTATTTTCTGGTCCCTATCGACTTGGATACCACATGTGATGTTTTTCAAAATAAAAAATGATTTTACATGTCAAAAATGTCAGTCTGTTGCAAGATACTTAAGTAAAATGCTATGGTAAAATACATAATCAGATGGACTACAAGTCCAAGTCACCTACCTGACATCACCACATTTTGCCTCCACTCTGAGTAGCTGCAGCTCTCGACATGACCCGATTTATAATGGTGTTTACCTCTTTTGATACTTATGCCCTCGTCTTGGAAGAAGACGGTAAAGCTCGAGAGGGAGACAGCCATATTTCTCTGGTTCGACACGCCAGAAGTTCACTAAGTGATCTCATAGAAAACCTAATGTTATTCAACTTTTGACATCAAATTGTTTATCTCTTGACATGTTAAATTATCTTTTAAATTTACACACATCATTTGTGAAATGCATGGCACAATCAAACTGGACCAAAAAAGAATTAGTACCTCTCATTGACTCCTGTTCATATTTTTTCTAAAGATAGGTCCCATGGACCGGAAGTAGAATAGCGTGACTTTGGCTCTCTATACTGTATTTAACAGTGGTATCGAGCTTCTTATAAAACTCTTGGAAGGAAAGCAAATAGGAAAGCATTTTGTTCCCCAAAATGTCGAACTATTCCTTTAAATTCTAATCTCTATTTAATCCAGTGGGACAGTGGCTCTAATACTCAAGCAAATGTTCACACAATACAAAATTACTGGTAATCTCTATATGCATAGATGGCGGTTGGACAACACGGGAGTTCTGATGGACTTTAGCTACCTATGGCGCAGCAGTCAGTGGTTTCTGCTTTTCAGGACGGCAAAACAAAAAGCTCTGTTGCTCAAAAAATAGAGACAAGAGAATGAAGCAATTACACGTATATAAGACAAAAACTGGTTATCGTCTTGTCCCTGGACCTGCCCAGCACCACATATCCCACCAGGATGATACACAACTCCATCCCTTCCCGATCCGGTCCCAAAATCTTTTGCTGTGAGAAGAGAGCCATCCCTGTAGATCTTCAGGCCAGCGGCTGTGACTCGGCTCTCCCCGTGGGGTCAGACAGTTCTACCAGATGTATCCTCCATCGTCTGCCTCGCCCTCCTCTTCTTCCTCCTCTTCCGCCTCCTCTCCGGTGTCCTCTGCCTCCTTCTCCTCTTCATCCTCCCATCCCACTCCACTCCCAAAATCTCCAGAATATCCCGCCACTTCATCTGGAAAATGATAAATTCACGAGGGATGATTTTTGTCTTAATACTGAAAGAATTAGTTGAATTGTCTGACGGATACTTATGTAACAAAAATGCCAAACATTAGCTTGTTTTAGCCTCTAACATGTGAAGGATTTCTGCTCGTCAATAGTACTTGTGATTGTAAACTGAACAAAAAAATGCAAATGTAAGAATCTAACAAACTGTTGCCTAAAGAATTCCATTTTCTAAAAGTGTCTGTATTATTCAATATGAATGATTGAGGCAGTTCAGTGCACTAAAATCAAGAAAAACCCAACCTTGATTAAGAAATAAAAATACTGCACTGGCAAATATTTACATGTTTTGAGAAAATTCGACTTCAAGGACTGCAGGCAAAAAATGACTTAATGAAAAGCTTTTCTTGCTGTGTACAATGTGAGAAATAGCTGTTTGCCTAATTACCACAGTCAGGGTTGCCATGGATTCTGGTGCCCATCAACTCTCCACCATGCTGGTCGACGCACCAGCACTCCCCTCGGCTTTGGTCACACTGCACTTTCTTGTAGTAGCCGTCTTCATCGCAGCTGGGAATGTACATCTCTGCAAGGACGCGCACACATGCACATGCCTAGTTCTTAAATATTTATACAGCCTTAGCAGCACACATAGCTGCTAATGCTAATGCCTGAGATGACTGCAGAACAAACGGGAATGCCAGCACGCTTTTGTAAATCTGTAATAAAACCATTCGTCAGGATTGAGAGGCAGATTTTTTGCCCGAGAATACCACAGAGATAGAGAAAGCTTCCCTGTTTGTTTAACATAAGCTGTTGGATGTGATTTCATGCAGTATGTTGGCAGAGTTGTTTCCTTATGGTGTGAGAGTGGCGTATAAAATGTAGTGACAGGCTCAGTGACAGAGCTCCTCTGTTTCTGCCTCCCTCAGGACACTCTTGTCAAACCCAAAGTGAGGTTCTCTAACAAGCATCACTACCGCCCCCCCCCTCAACTACCGTGAAGACTAGAGTAAGCACAAGCAATGAGACAAGTGGGCCGCACGGAGGGACAAACATTTCTCTGGGTTTGGAGTCTGAATAGTAAAAAGCAGCTATGTTGCATGCTGTGTAAATAGTGTAGCATGGAGTTTCTCAGGGAGCCAAACGGACGAGTTTGCCTTGATCTTTCCCAAAGCCAGCACTGCCCTCAAATCCCCCCCCCCCCCCCAAATGCTGATTAGGACCTAATCCGAGGCATGCGCTTGTGATCTCTTGTATAGGCCTCCTCAAGCTTCTAGTGTGTTGCTCCAGGCCTTATTACGTAAGTTATCTTCAATCAAATATATCTTGAATTTCACAGTACTGCTTCGATAACTGATTAATTTACCGGGCTTCTTCTTGGTGGCCTCCTGCACTTGGATCCTCTCCAGCTCGGCGAGGCACGGTGGCTCTGAGAAAATCAAACAAGAAAAGTGATGACGGACAATGACAGTTTGTAGATGTTCACAGCATTTCTATCGTGCTTGCACAAAACTAGACGTCCACAGAACAAATTAACAATGCTTTCAAATTATTATCATAAATCCATTATCACTTAATGGTTTATAAATACCATCAGCCGGTGATGAAATATCGATCAGGGAGTCAGCATAATCTATTGCATGCAGGTTAAATGCCTGATCAGTAGAGGTTACTACCAGAAATATCCTGTATATGTTTAGTAAAGGTCAAATGGTGCAGATGTTGCAAATGAGCACATCTGAAAAAGCACTGCGATTGTAGGTCATATTCAGAGGGACACATCATAAGACAACAGTTACTACAAAATTATGTTAAAGCTTGAATAGCCTACTCCAAACAACTAGGGACTTTTAAATAGTGACTCTGAATTCATTTCTTTTTTTCTTTTTTCTACTGCTATATTTACCTGATTTATTGTTTTCTTATGGCATCTTATATTTGACCAATACTTAGACCGATGGACTAAATGTTTTGGGACCACTTAGGTCGGGTTAGGGTAGTTATGGTTTCTTTTTTCTTCTTCTTTTTATGTAGGTTGTTTTATATATATACATGTTTAGTTTTTCATCCAAACAATATGAGTGTATTCATAATGTGTATTATTTGCTAGTGTCTGGGCCCCTTTACACAAGCTTTAAATGGCTTACCAGGGCGTCCCATTTCACTTATCTGCATTATGTCTTATGATTCTACATTGAACCATGGAGCATAACCTATACATAAATCCTATACATATAATGCCAGGAACATAGCTACAAAAGTAATCTTTCATTTCTAAAGGAATATTATAATATATATAATATATACACCAACTTAGATTAATTATAGGATCGTAAAAACAATATTGAATCAAACCAGATCTTAAAACCATGTTTTAATAGTTAATGCCATTTAAAACATAAGATGTAGGGATATTATATGACCTAATAAAAGCAAAGTACTAGTAAAGAGTGTATGCATATGATATCAAAATATACCATCTGCAGTTGTGCTGTGAAAGAAAAACCCAATAAAACATTAGCAAATTGGTAAAAGCTGATGCTGAAACAAATATATTTTAAAGCTTATTTTTCAAAGAAAAAGATACAGTACATTCAGAAAGTATTCCGAACCACAGTGACGTAAGTATTCTGACTGGTTTTGTTGCTCTGACAGGCATGTCAGCTGGGAGACCTTATATAGAGACAGGCGTGTGTGCCTTTCCAAATCATGTCTTATCTGTTTCACAGGTGGACTCCAATCGAGGTGTCGAAACGTCTAAAAGATGTTCAAGAGAGGGGGAGGCACCTGAGCTGAATTGTCAAGTGTCATAGCAAAGGGTCTAAATAGTTATGTGAATGTTATATTTTAGTTTTTGAAGTGAAGGGGTCTGAAAATGTTCCGCATGCAGTGTAGTTGCATGTGTATGACAGCATGTTAACAATAGTAACAATAGTCTTTCTGTGGAACCTCGACATGGCCATGATTGCCAAAAAAGCCGGGAGGGGGATGATTGAAGGGAAAATCTGCATGATCTGAACACAATAATGCTTAGTTAATGGACTTCTGTGCAAATCATGGAATGTCCATAGGGAACACCACGTTCAAGCTTAGTTCATACATGGTACCAGAACAGCTGAGGCCAAAGATCAAATGATGGATCTGTGGCTGTATGTGTACGACACTTGGATGAAGCGAGAGCTGAGTTGTGACCAGAAAGTTGAGACCAAAGGAGTCTTTTTAGCTCATAGGCATTTTCTGCAGCATGGCAAATAGACAAAACTTTGATGGGACTTCTGTGAGGCCATAAAGAAAGACTTTCCATTCAGCAAAAAGGGATTCTGGCAAAACTGTCAGATGACTCAGATAAAAGAGGTCTTGCCCTGATTGTTCTCAACAGATCTGCTATCTACATTTTACTGCTCATCATGTGGAAGAAAACTGTCAGACCTGGATAAGCAGCGATAGAAATTAGAGAGAATGGATGGAGAATTCAAGCATATGTTTGTACAAAAGGCTGATGGTTAAAGAGAAAGCAAAAGGCAACCAAAAATTGCTTTCAGAATTGGTTACTCTGATTGGTTTATTGCATGTCACGCCCAAAACACACCTACGAATTAATGAAGACACTAAGTACAACCCTTTTCAACCAAGCTTTTTTGCCGCTCAGTGGTGGAATAAAGTTATCATTGCATAGCCTTGATTTTCTTTGTGATGTAACTTTGCTTTTTTTAAATTTTTAAATAAACTCAACTCCATCAAGGAGATCCCTTTACTCACTTTCTCTCCAGAAGCAGAGGCACCACTCTGCCGTAGAGACCTTTCCATCCTTGTAGCTGTCGCAGGAGTTGAAGAAAGGTCGGATGCAGACCTCGTACTTATCCAGGTTAATAGCAGCTAGCTCAGCTTGGTCCAGGTACAAGTCACTATTGGTGTCTAGCCTTGAGAACATCCAGCCAATGGAGTCCTTGCAGCTGGCGACAAGGCTCTTGTCCAGCGCTGTCAGAAATAATTTGCATAACACTTTAGTTTCTTTCTGTTTATACTACATTTATTTGCAAGACAATTGAGTTGCAAGTTTGAGAATAAAGCCTCTTTGTGAGTTTCTAACCTGAAGCGCTGCCAGCTCCGAGCTTGCCAGAGTTATTCTGCTTCGCGTTTCCATGAAGGAGTTGGAACCAGTCTCTCAGGCGGTCACCCAGGTCTGCCAGGTCCTGGCCGGTGCAGCTGTCTGAGGGAACAAAAAAAGGGAATCCAAGCGTTCAGTACTTTGGCCTACACTCAAAAACTCAATCTGACTCACCTTCCAAAAAGACAGGCTTCCAATTGCTTTTACTGATGTACAGTGAACCGAATCAAAGGCATATGTTTCCTTCACTGTCAAGGTGTACTGTTCATGCTGTCATTTGCTGTCATCAAGTCTATGATCTGCTACTTAAAAAGAAAAATATTTTGCAAATAACTCTACGGCAGAAAATTGCTGTCGTCCAATAGAAATGAACTTTCCGTTTCAGGCTAAGCATTTATTCCAGTCTACAGATGAAAAACAGGAGTAACATTTCATCCTTTTGATCAATTGGCATTTTTACATGCCCAAGAGCTTGGGCAATCAATAATGTTTGTCTGCAATGATAGATAGTGTACACTCTAAATAATATATCACTACATGATTGAAAGAGTAGTTTAACCACATGGGGGATATTTGACTAACAGTAATCTCTGAAATTGGCAGTGAGTATTGATCCCAAATGTGGAGCATTGGGTTGATGGTCCTATTCTACTGACAACATGTTGTGTGTATCATAGCTTTCATTTTATTGTTGAAACCTTGATTCATGAAAGGGATGACAGTGATGCAGACAGGGAGGTGTAAATCCCCAAATTATGAATAGAAGAAGGAAAAGAAAAGGTCACTTGCCACGTTTCGTGTCAGTATTTGTGAGGGTAACGGAGGCAGTGGCACAGGGACAGAAGCCAGCACACATGATGCTCAGCTCTTTGCCTGTGAGGCAGGCCTGCTGCTCCAGCTTACACTGTAGGGAGAAACAGAAAGACGGTTAAAATATGTATGGAGGTGACCGCAGGAAAAAGAGATTGTTCACTCAGATTAGACACTGCACTTAGAGAAAGGCATCAAGACTGAGCTGTCATTTTCTGCCGTCTTCTCATGCAAGGTCAAAATTAAAAACTATACATAAATCAATAAAGAGTCCTGGCGGCCGCCGCTGTACGATGATGCCGCGCCAAACAACGTCAGTCATTAATCATACGGCCGTGTTGAGCCGCTGCACTTGTCCTCCCGCGAGCATTGATGAACTGTGCTGCCCTGCTGCGTCCACGTATATGTCAGCGCAGCAGGAAACAGCTCTTGACTGGCCTCCTCTCATTATTTAAAACGTTGACATGGGCGCTTTCTATTCCTTTTCAGGGATTTTTTGGTGGCAGAATCCAGTAATAAAGCAAAAGAAAATGTATTCAGATAAAGCGGAGCAGTTTTAAAGAGAGATGCTGGTGCAGAATATTTTCCTTTTACCTCAGAGGCGTAGTTGTGTCCATCAGAGCCACATACAGGTGAGGAGGCAGCAACAGGACAAGGCTTGCAGCTGCTTTCATGGGCCTCCAGCTGCCCAGACTGTTTGACTCTGAACATGACAAGAAAAACAGTAAAATGATGGTCCAACCAAATTACAATTACTTACTTTTAGTGATATCTAACCAATCATATAGTTTAATTTCCCCAGTTTGTTTCGAATATCTGTCACTGAGATGCCACCCCAATTCAACAAGAAAGAAGTAGAGTCTACAGACATGCTAGCAACTCTGTGAGGCTGTACTTGGGCATGGAGTTGCTTTAAGCTTAATGCTAATGTTAGCATGCTAATGTGCTCATATTGACAATGCTAATACCTGCTAAACATCAGCAGATATACCATTTACCAATACCAACGTAACCATCTTAATATAGTCTGTTAGTATGCTAACATTTGCTACCTGGCAACACAAAGTAAAGCTCAGGCTGATAGGAGTATTATTACCTTTGAGGGTATTTGGTCAGTAAGTAACATTTTTATTTGATGATAGCGCTAAGGGAAAAGTGAGGGGATTATGAAATTCAGGAAAAGAATATGAATTATGAAATTCTGGAAAAGATTCCTAGCATTTGCACCAGAGCACTGAACATACTTTTAGTTGCTAGTTGTTTGAGAAGAATGCACATCCAATTTCTGATGACATCTCTCTCCTGTTCCTGTTAAGGCTGAATGCACTTAGAGTTGCTTGGACAAACAATGGATGTAACGGAACACTGTTGGGGGACACACGTTGCTGTATCATTTTTCCAATGTTTACTTTTCCTGTGGAGGGAATGGCAATAGAAACCTCAGAGGCAGATGTGTACGCTCGTGGGTAAATAAAACCAAAATTGCCAGCAACGGCTGCTAACATTTGCTTGCACTGCATTGTAAAAACCCCCTTGCCTGCCTTCCTCTCACACAGTGATTTGAGTTCATGCTAGTCCTAGTGAGCACAAGCATTATGCTGTGAAGTACAACTTCTGTGGCTGAAGTCGTTTGTGCTTATTACCCATTATTCGACACAGTCTTTCTCATCTCTAGAGTGACTCTGTAAATGAAGCACTTTATTGAAAAAGATAAACGCCTGTCGCAGCACAGACTTTGCAGGTAGTAATAATCCACTCCATTAATTCTTTTCAGACTGCAATCCTGCTCATTTGTTTTCCAGTCAAAGTGGAATGAATGGCTGAGGGAACAGCTTTACAGTGAAGTTTACACTGAAAACTAAAGGGTCTTTGTAAATGAAGGAGCATCTGAAATACTATAAATCCCAGTATTACATCAATCAAAATGTATCCTATCCCAAATCCTATAAAGCTGCCCTATTATTAACAAGGGTAGTTCAGTATAATTTTTTTACAGCAAGCGGCTCAAGCACACTACTCACTCCATGTTCAAGTGGTTTGATACTTAGAACACTGTTGCTTGGTTAAAAAACAATAAAATGGATGCCACTAAGCACCTTTGTTTTTCATAATTGGTAACTCATTTTATGTTTTCTGCATATCAGTGTCATGCTAGCGCAGTGCCTAAAATGGGCCAGTACTCACCAGTACTGAGCACCGGCACTGATTTTTGTCCACATGAGTACCCTTAATTTTTAATTGTTGTCAACAGTTATATTAATGGGATGATATTTACACCAAAATAGGCTATAATTCATTTATTAGGGAAAACCAAGCAATTATACTAAAAATCTGACATTCAGCAGCCCCATATAGCGCAAATGGAATGATCATTTTGTTTGATAACCCCCTTTTCACATTTAGGGTCACCTCTACATGATATATGTTTGAATATAAATATATCCAAGACACATGCAATGATCATATCAACAAACTGCTGAATTAGGGTACTGGGCACCTTTTTTGGACCAAGTCAGGCACTGATGCTAGGGTAAGAAAAGGCAGTCTAGACTCAATTGGGAGATATCGTAGCTGTCCGAAATTCCCTATAAGCTGATATGAATGTGTTTTTTCCTCTCAGCTGCTATAATTTCAGTCCATATGATATGATATGGACACAATGTAAAGTTTGATCAGATTGTAAATACACTGTATGTCATGCACAAATACAAGGTGGTGGTGAGGATTTTCAAATGTGCTGCACTGAGAAGACTTTCTCCACTTTCTATGGCTTATTTGATTGCATGCTAGTTTTAGTTTGTCTTAACTGCATAATCAATTGGGTTCACAAACCGACGACCCGTCAAGTTTTAAGTAATTAAACTAGTGGCTTCATTATTAATTAAAACTGAGCCGCAGGAGTTCAGGATACATGATACATTAGATTACATCCACGATGAGTCCTGTATTAGTAAAGCATTAATTAATCATAAGGTATGTACCCTTGACATTAAGGGTCCTTCCATCTTTCCACTGTGTCTGATATGACCTGATATTAACTCATTAGCTGTTATGATTTCAAGTGGAGCCATGTATAAGGATAAATAATGACGATAAGGAGTTAAAGCAGCTAAAGACCTGAATTGGACTTTATTGACTACTAAGTGATTAATGTTGACAATGGTTTTCAATATAAAATATTTCAGTTCTTTAAATTCAGTGGCATTTAAATGTCAACATAAATTATTCAGCAGTGATTAATGTGCTATATATTAGGATTTGATAGTCAACTTAAAGTTGTGAAATTAAAAAAGAAACTGATCTAAATAGTAAAGTATGGTCAAAAAGAAAATCAGTTTTCTCAAATTGGCTAAGTCATCTTCAGACATTAAAGATTGTTCAGTTTTCCGACATTACTAATTACATAATTACTCTACTATTATACTTACTCATTGCTCTGCATGAGTGCCGGAATGAGTGTTCAAGCTGAAATGACATCATTCCTGACTCATGACACTCTCTGGCCCTTTTACGGAGTTTAATCAATAGCTCTCACAGCTACTGAATGGCTTTCAACTGACACACAGCTAATAGCTGTTGACACCAATGCCAGAGAAACATCTGTCCATAAAGAAACAGCAACAACATATCTTGAAACACACAAACAAGCCTCCCTCCAACTTCAGGACTCTACCTACCTGTGCTCTAGTGTCTTGCGATTCACACACATGGCCCTCTGGTAGCCCTGAACAAAGCACACCTTATGGCGGCTGCACTTCACATTCTGGCACGGGTCCTTGGTGGTGTCCATAGCTGCGAGCACAAAGCAAAAACACGGAAAATCAGCAGAGTTATCAATCACTGTTGAAGTGTTTTGCTTTAATTCTATACTTTTGTCACCTCCTTCAGAAAAATAAAGAGCTTCTTGCGTTTTTTTAGGAACATGTGTTCAACAGATTGACAATAACAGCAGCAATAACCACAAAACAGAGAAAGCTGCTATTTTGTGTGTTGCAAAATCAAATCATTATATTTACAACTTAAAATGATCTTTTCTCCACTCCTTTGAACACGGTCGTATGCAATAATAATCATCAAATGTCCATCCATCCATCCATCTTCATCCGCTTATCCGTGTAATTGGTAATGAAAAATATTCTAGCAGTGTTAGGGCTGGGCGATAGGGAGAAAATCAGATATCATGATATGCTTGACCAAGTACCTCAATATCAAAATTGTGGCAATATTCTGGGGTTGACAAATGGTGCTCTAACAAAATATCTTCACTCCTAGATTTTAAATAAATAATAGAGCAGCTAGAAAAGTCTGGTAAGTTCAGAAAAGTACATCACTTTACTGTCACTTCACTACTGTCATATCACAATATTACAATATCCAAAATCTAAGACAATATCTAGTCTCATATCATGATATCAATCTACTATTGTTGTATTTGCCAGCTCTTAGCGGTGTACACAAATGAGTCCATCGATTTTATAGTCAGCAGTGCTGAAAACATGGACGCCTAGCTGTCATTAGCGAGGCAGCCTTTCATCAATAGCACTGGCTGCAGTGTCCAATGGCTGGGTGTGATTGCCAAAAAGCCTGAGATCACTGATTGAGCATCTCTTTCTCTTGGCTAGTCACATCTCACTTCCCAAATGTCAACTTATCATCGGCTCCAAGTGTCTTTTTTCTCTCGTTCTCTCTCGTTCTCTCTCTCTCTCTCTCTCTCTCTCTCTCTCTCTCTCACACACACACACACACACACACACACACACACACACACA
>NC_048427.1:7020015-7048982 GCF_013103735.1 Etheostoma cragini | reverse complement strand
TCTCTCTCTCTCTCTCTCTCTCTCTCTCTCTCACACACACACACACACACACACACACACACACACACACACACACACTACATCTTTGTCTTACACGTTTCCTTTCTTTATATCCTCTTCCCTCCCTCACCAGCACCTCCATCCTCCATCATGTCTATCTTTGGAGAGTTGAACTCTTCAATGCCACCCTCTTTTCCACTGATAGACTGAGATGGAAATAGAACCATGCCCTTCACCTTCCTCAGTCTGTGGTCAATGCCAACTGAAACTGGATGTCACACCGTCCCGGCCCATTTGCTGCCTTGCCGGAGAGGCCTCGGAAAACTCACAGGCACAGATACATTTAAGAGTGAGTGGTGAGTGGTGAGTGGCGAGCGGCAGTCGGCGAGAGATATTTAAGCTGTGAAATCCTGAGTCAGCTTTAAGCAGCTGCTTTGTAGTCAACATGGTCAACAGACAAGGTGGCTGCCAGCCAGATTTACTGCAAATCCAGAGACTAGGTGATACTTTGATGGTACATCAGGGAGGTATGGGGGACGACAACGCTTAAGGAATCCAAAAATATGAGGCTTTGTGCCTTTTCAATATGGAAGTTACGTGTTTGGTCCTGTTGATTTGTCTGTTAGGACAGCAGGGTATCTCATAGCCTCATTCAGACAAGATTCTGAGTGAACTAGCCCCCATTTGTTTTCTTCACAAACCTTACGGGGAAAAATTTTTTCAATGGAAAAACAGTGCACCTTTGCAAAATAAAATATTCTAAACTAAATATTCATAACATTGCACACAAATGTATTTCACCATTCCACATTTTAAAGTATTCACAGTTTGGTGGAATAAGTCTACTTTAACCCACTTGATATGCGTCAAAACGACAGCTTTGCCCTCTTTAAACCAATTTTACTTTCTTTGCGACAGGACTTTTGGTTTTTATAATGAACAGCTTGCAATCACAGGGAAGTCTGACCACAAGTCTAATTGGTGGGGGTCAATTTATTAAAGTTATCAGAGCTCTAAAACTCCAGACAGATGATGTCTGTGGGATCAAGAACTTGTCTTTGAAGATGCAACCAGCAGCTAAATAACCGGATAGTGCCCCGCTACATCACTGGTATGGAAAAAAGCATGTTGTCACCACAAGTTCTCAAGGCCAAGCAGGATTAGCCTGGGTGCAGTTACTCTTAAACAGTGCAGGATGTTTTAATATTTCAATATTCTTTTGTTAAAGTTCTGAACTTGCATTAATACAAATGTGGTATATTTATCACATGCATATGCATTTTGATGCATATCTGGATATAGATGCAAATTTGTAAACAGTTTGTAATTATGAATAATAACAAATAAAGAGGGCTGTTCAGCTTTAGCAAAGGTATGTCTTTTCACTTTTTTTCAATTGTCACTGCACTTAGATTTTGTTATGTGTTAGTTTTTATAAAAGCCTGAAACATTAAAAATGACAAGCCAGTGCAGTAATAACTTAGCACAAAAGAATCCCACAGTTCATCTTCACATAAATATTAAGAAACCCTGTGGTGATCTTCATAAAACAATTGCTATGGAGCAGGACTTCAGCTGTGTTCGAATAGAAATAAGCTAGAAGCTCCTAAACAAGCTTGACTCACGTCAGTGGCAATAACTAGCAAATAGTCAATAAGAAAACAAATCAGTATGGCACAGGGATTGTTTTTTGCCGTCTATTAGAATTAAATTAAAAATCTGTTCATCTGTAATAAAAATTGCAAGACGTAGGCTCAGCAGAGAAGCTCAAAGACAAAGGCAGCTGAATGAAACTTCAAAGCTATTCAATATAAAATGTTTTGGGACCACTGACTGTTCAAACAGGTTTTCTGCTCTGTCACAATTTAACCCTAGTAACAATATATAGACTATACCTCCGCTATTTCTCTTTGGATTTTGGAAATAAAACTTCCCCAAAATTCACATTAAACTGTCACCATAAATCTCATTTTGACTATTTATTTAGAATAAAGACAGCAAAGACAGTTCTCTGTAGTAACTCATCACTCAGGTTTTTCCTCAGGCTTTCTTCTGGTTTATCTTACAGAGACTGTCACAATGTATTTTGTTGGTGGTTTCTATCAGAGTACAAAGTTTAACATTTCATTTTGATAACAGTTCCTGTCATGAACCATCACATTTTATGGGTGCAGGGAAAACAACTTAATGATTTGTTTAGAGGTGTAATATAGCTTTAACTATTAACACTTTCTTCTGTGCCACTTTATTATTATAGATCGTGCAGTGAGTCATGCTCTCTACAGTCTGAATATGTGAGGAAGCACTCGGGGTATGTGTGTATCCACACATACCATTATCACTGCTCTGCAATCTACTTTATGCTTAAGTTTATTAGTAGAAAATGTGGATCGTAATCTGGATAAAATACACTTATTCAGTGACAAAACATTATACACACATCTAATATCTTTTGAGGAATAGCATGGCTCTGCTTGATTTTTGGAGAATATCCTTTCTAGGAATATTATTATTTTTTGATTATTTCATAGTTAATTAAATTGCTGCAAGTCCACCTGTAGATTAAATGTCATCAAGTTTTGCAGGATCCTAGATACTGTATGTGCACATGTAATCTACGTGTGGTTTTAATTGCACTAAATCCAAGAGTTTTTGTGATTTCTGTCCAAATGGCCACACTTACAGGAATTTGATGACCAACAACAGAAAAACTGGAATAGAAAAGGCAAATGAACTATTTTTTAGGCTAATATTGAGTGAAGAGTAGATGAAATTTGTGAAGGGGTGGTGATAAGGGTTTTGCAAAAACTTACAATAACTGAACAGAACTGTAAACTGCCGTTTTCTTTTGAGGTGTGCAAATGCTCCACCAAAACAAGTTCCTTCCCGTGAATATTTGCAGAACCACCAAAGCACAGAAACAGATGGTGTTTAGATGGTGATGTCTCTCATTGCTCCCATGTGGTGTCCGAAGTTTAGCGCCACCCAAGATGAATGTGATTGGTTTAAAGAATTGCAAACCACCCAGAGAGTTTCTTTCACTCTACAGCGCTGTGGAGATAGGTATGGCAATGCAAGACTAGGTCTCCACCACCTCTTGAGGAAAATATATGATTCTTTAAGATGCTAAATGCTCCGCTATGTTCACCAGCAAGAAGCTAACTGACTATCGGCTGTTTGGTTCTGTGCAGTACATGAGTATTTTTGTGGAAGTGGATTTTTAGAGATTTCTTTTTTAGCGAGAATGAATCAAAACGGTCAAGTTGTGGGCCAGAGAATCAAAAAAAAGAGTAGAAAAATGATAAAACGCTCATCCCTGTTGGTCACTACAAGCGACCCCTTTCAGAATTACATTACAGTCATTTGGTCCCTTGTAAATATAAAAATATTGATTATAGAAACTTTGAATTAAACGGTGGTGTTTTATACAGATAATTTTAGATAATCCAGGAATTGAAAGAAATCTGCTTCTACGCCTCTTAGTTCAGGGGGTTTTAGTCAAAATATAGATAACTTTATAAACAGCCATATGTTATGGCTATTGAATGTTCATCCGCAATCTAAAATCTCACTTTAAAATATACTTTAATTTAATTAATTTAATGTATGTTGCCACAGAAACAGATGGTGTTTAGATGGTGATGTCTCTCATTGCTCCCATGTTCAGTGTTTTAAGATATCAAGTCTGCCTCCAAGCAACAGCTGAAGACCAAACATGTTCCTCACACAGTAATCTCCGACTCCTACATACTGAAAATGAAATTCAAACACAATTTAGTTTGCATTTAAGATCAAGTGTGTTTTCCAACTTGCATGCTCTGCAAGTGGGTTTTTTATATTGTGCTACTATGACATTTCAGTGCAGGGCCTGAATTTTAAGGCCATTGTGGGTCTTAAATCCGCCTGTAATCATGTCAACAAAGGGGATGGGACTGCACCAAGCATGTGTGCAGCATGTGTACTATTATTATTATTAATAGGGCAGCATTAAAAAACTGACATAACAAGACTGATTTTTTCATCTGTGATCAGCTTTTCCCCTCAGCTGTCTGAGTTCTTCTCTATGCATGACAGCTTGCAGTTGAACAGAATCCTGCATCAAAGGCCTTCATCAAATTTTACATTTAAATTGTCAGAGTGTGCATTTAATAAAGTAATTTAGTGGAACTGGAATACAAAAAAAAAAAGAAAATCTGCAGAAGACCTGCCAAGAAAAAGTAGCACCCGTCTAAAACTGAAAAGATTAAGCTCTGATGAATACTAAAAGCATAAGAAAGTAAATTAGTTTCAACTGGATTTGGAATTACTGTCATCTTTGAAGACTGTTTTGTGCCTTGATTTAATTGGTGGTCGCTGTGTTAAAGCCGCCTGCAGCTTTTATTTAACTCCAATAAAGCTGTGAAAGGATTTCATTTTAACAAGAGAGGTTACAATACCTCCAATTCTTATAACACATTGTCTAAATCATTTTGTTGTTAAAGTTGTTGAATGGAAGCATAATGAAAGTCCCAGTCAACATGTTTCCCCAGATATAAGAGAAGTTTGATTGGAAGCATAATGAAAGTCACAGTCAACATGTTTCCCCAGATATAAGAGAAGTTTGATTGGAAGCATAATGAAAGTCACAGTCAACATGTTTCCCCAGGTATAAGAGAAGTTTGATTGGAAGCATAATGAAAGTCACAGTCAACATGTTTAACGAGGTATAAGAGAAGTTTGATTTATCGGCTAAAATAAAAGATGTCAATGACTAACATGCCAGCTCTTTTGCAAAATCAGAGCAGTAGGCACCTTATTGTTTTGAAATGGCCCTAAAACACTGTGCAGAGCCGAGCTGACATCTCAAACAGCTCACTGGAGGGGTCTGAGGTGTCCTATTAGGTCTTTTGTTCTACCCAGAGCTTGCATGTACACACTCTCGCGTTTTTTGCTGTCTTGTTAAATTTACAACGAAGAGGACCTTGATCAATTAACTCTGCAGAATTAGTCCCAGTGGGAGTTAAGACGGGGATGAAATCAATAGTATTCAAATGAGCATCGCCCACACTACAGCAAGCGAGGCGTTTTTCTGAGACTACATTAGTTATTCCCCGTTGCATGAACAGATGACCGGGAGAACGTCTTTTGCTGATTCCTCTCACATCTTTCTCCATTGAGGCAAGTCTTCAATGTCTTTCAAGTGAGGCAGTGTGGGTGGGGCGCTACACCCGACCTCTCACACTAAACTCGCAACAGGAAAACACTGCTAACCCTAATGACATGCTTGATTAGCTACAACATGAATAAATAGTATCTTTTTAACCTGAACTGTGAAATGATTCCTACTTCATTATCACCACTGAACAGTTAGCATTTGACTAGCTTAATCTGTAGTTCAGATAAAGTGTGACTGTTGTTGCTGAAACAACAATCACAATTTTTTTTTTTTTTTACAATATTGAACTGTTTTTTGGGGTACTAATTAGGGAAATACCTCTTGTTTTTATATAGGGACTATGAGTTAATTTTTTTATTTATAGGCTACTTGTGTTCATGATTATCAAATATCACTGACTATTACTCTTTAAGTCATATTGTAGTATTAATTAGGCCTTAATTATACTGGACAGCTGGATTTGTGAAAATGGAGAGAGTGGGAATGACATGCAGCAAATGGCCGCAGGTCGGAATCAAACCTATGACCGCTTCATCAGGGACTGAGCCTTTGCTCATGGGGCACACGCTCAACCACGTGAGCTATCCAGGGGCCCTGATACTATGATTTTTTTTGCCTCAATTTAATAGATTACAAAACGTCAGCATTCTATCAGTCTTTTTTTTAATTATAATTTTTAATTTCTGTTAAACTCGGACTGAAATAACCATATTCACCATTTTCACATGGTCGTCATCCCTCCTCCACAGCTGACTTTCTAACGGTAAGATATTTATTTCCAACTTGAAACCCCTATGGAGGTTAATGGAGTCTGGAGGGAGTTTGGAGTTGAGCCCTCAGCAACAAAGGCAATTATAGCAGGCTTTTCAAACTAATGGATCCCTCTGAAGGCTCAGACTCTCCTTTCCTGAATCAAAACTGTGTTCTCACCCTTCACAAGCTCTGACACTCCAGACCAGCGCTCACCACACACTGGATGACCTCAGACAACTGCTGCAATTAAGAAAAGGCAGCACTTCGAAAATGTGCGCCACACTATTTCATTATATGGAGCAGTTGTATGAAGGCGGACAGCACTTAGCATTGATTATGCTGGTAGAATCTGAAATATTTTTTTTCTTTGCAGATGAACTGGCTGTGAGTCAAGCCATTTAAATATTAAAAGTCTTGCAAACTGTGTCTGCATTTAGAACAGTAGCATACACTGAGGCTGTAAGTGGAAAACACGAAAATTGAAATGAAACCACACAGCGATCCTGATGTGTCCATAAAAATCTTTTCTAATCAGATAAAATCAGACTTACTTTCATCAGAGCCCATGTTCTCCTCCATGTTTTTGATGTAGTCATCCTGGAAAGAAAATATATTTGCATTAATGGATTAAATAATTCATGTTAAGCAACACAATGGAGGAAAGATGCTCTTGAACCCATGCTTAATGAGAATTCAGAAGGGCATAAATAATGGAGGAAGATAACACAGAAGTTGCTACACACCATGAATGACACCGTGAATTTCAATGTGAGATTGATTTTAGCAATTCAAATATATTCAGCTCTTATGTTGAATAGATGGGTTTTAAAAAGTGAATTATCATATTGAGAAAACTTTAGGATTTATCTTTGTTTTTATTTTTAAGTGAAAATAAATACTTAAACTTCTAACAGAAGTGTAACCAAGTGCTTACACAGCCACAAAATAATGATTCAATGCAAAAAAAAGAGCTTATATTTACCACTCGCACATGCCATTCGTGGCTATCGTTATAAAATGTTGTGCTTTTGCTGACAACATTCATTTATACTTTCCAAATTTTTCTTAAATTCCATTAAGTTGTGGAGTGTCTGTCAAGATAATAACGTACATGTCCAGTCAAATTCTCTTTGATCAACTTAACCTTTTTTTTTTAAATATATGTTGTTGTTCTACTTTTTCCCGTTATGCTGCTGTGTCCTTTATCTGCTCAGTTTATTGTGCTGCTGACACCTAATTTTCCCTCTTGGGGATAAATAAAGGCTTCTCTTATCTTTGTTTCAGATTTATGTTTTGAACAAGAGACTAAAAAGTAGTTGTCTTGGTCTGTCCAGTTTTAACCTTTAAATGCACCGCTAGGTGTGATGCACAGTTACATTTCAGCAGAATGGTTTTCATGTGAGTCAGTGAGCAGCCTCCCGGCTGAGGAGATCAGGCTAGCTGACCTATGTCTTCTTTATTAAAAATTAATAATCGATTTTCTTCAGACGATATTTGGAGCGGATACTGCTTTTGCTCCCACAATTTACATCATGAAAATGTAAACCCTGCCACACTTGATATTTTTTTTTCAAATCTGCTCTGCCATTCGGTCTATAACTTGAAATGACTCTAAAAAAGACATTTCCATAGCTTTTTTTATTTATCCATTTAAGCATTACATTTATTTGATTTTTGCCAGTATATTATTATTATAATATACTGTTGCTGTCAAAAGTTTGGAGATTTTTAGATTAACTCAAGAAGGGAATAGTTCAACCTTTTGGGAAATACGCTTTCTTTGTCTAGAGTTAAATGAGACGATTGATACCACTCTAATGTCTAGAGAAAGTGAGTAAGCAATTTTCCCAAAATGTCAAACAGTTTCTTTAAGTGTTGCACTGGAACAATAATACAAACTCAGCCTCCCCCTGCTGTATCCATCCTGACCCATTTCTCTCTGTGTCAGGACAGAGAGGATCAACTATAAAGCAGTTACTACTCGGCACAAGGCCCAGAGAGGACCCTGAGGATCAGGTCTGTTCAGTTTAGCTCGGTCTTATTCTGCTTGGGGGACACCGAGCCTGAGCTCTCAAGTCAAGCCGAACAAGTATAGCTGAAGGCAATGGGCCAATACTGTTCACAGGGTGAGGAGTAAAGGGGTTAGTTTTTGTGTTTTTTATTACCATGAATTGATCGCTGTGAGTGTAAAAAGTCCGATGAACCATATTTTGGTTTTTATGTACTTATTTTCTAGAAAGCAGTTGTTTGAATTTGATGTTATTTATGTTTTAAGTCTTACTGTTTCTAATGTCCTTTGTCTTTATATTGCAATGCTTTTCACCTTTGAGTTGTAGTCAAATACACACTCTAGACAATCACAAATTATATGTATTTTAATGCTTTAGACAAAATAAGCTCTTCCTCAAAAGTCAGGTAACACCTTACAGTTAAGTCAAAAAGAGAAGTCAAGAAATTTACAAAAGAGACACTAACCTCAACTTCCTGTGGCAATGACAACAAGCAGTGGGGGAGAAAGAAAGAGAGAGCCATTGTTAGAGATAAAAACAAAACACTTCACAGTTTTAATTTTGCTTGTGTTCAGCATGCAAACAGTGGATTGGTTTATTACAGCTATGGCAGCAGTTAAACTGTCAGCCCCCTAATGCACGCTGATTGCAAATACATGCCTTAGTCTCGCTCCTCTCGGGGGACAGCATAAGACATTCACAGAGGATTAGGATCGCCTATTAACAAGGATGATCCACTGGGACTTCTACGATCTGGCAGTAGTACCAAACGCTAAGGGCTCATTATGTGGCTGAGTTTACAAGCAACTGCCAATGCCAGCCTCCTGCCAGCTCAGAAAGTTGTGGATAAGCCTTGACATACAGCATCGCCCTTGAAAAAATACAGGCAAATTGTTGTCAATCTTCAAAGTCAACAGGCAGATGTGATTTAGATGTTCTTTATGGTTGCAGCAGACACAGAGTGCATTTACTAAGCGTACCATTGACAACACAGGCAGATATAGCTCCTGTAAAGTATAACCTTGAGTTAACAGGGGAGTGACTGCTTTCCTTTCATTCCATTACACCGTCTTGGCTTCGGTCCAAGGGCATTACACATCAATACCCACCGCAGCCTCCCCGTGCGTTTCATCATTCAATGCTTTGGTGTTTGAGAGAAATATAGCACTGCATGGTTTATTTCAGCAACTCAACCCAGTAAATGAACCTAATACTTATACACACACACACACACACACACACACACAAACACACAGCCATAGCTGTCTACTAATAAATCACTATGATCAATTTACAGGCCGCACAAGGACAAGCCAAAAAAACAGCGAATGGCTTTAAAAGGCTAAAGCAAGAATTCATAACCGAGCCACAGCAGGACCCAAGATTTCACCTCGGAGAATGTTTCTTAGAGGTAAATATTTTGCTCTGTAACAATGAAAATGTCCAGATGCCACATATATGAGAGGAAATATCACTGTTAGTCTTCAAAATCTGCTGGATTTCTGTGACAGGAGAAGAAGAAATAGAAACTTGTAATTTGTCAAATGAAATGTAAACATCTCCCCTGCAGCATCAAATGACTTCTTCTTTTTACATGAAATTTTAAAGGTTAAAGCTGCATCTGTGAACTTTCATGTTTAAAATAATTGAAAAAAAATGCTAAGAATAGTTTTTTTCAAATACCGGAGTAAAAACGTAGAGTATCAAAAAAAAAAATCATACAAAACGACTGCCTTCCCAATCCAAGATACTTCTGTAGCATGTCACGTGTCAGATGCAACGATTATTTTTGTAATTATTCGCGGTACTTCTGCAATTACCCAGCTCTCAGTGCTGCAAGGGGCCGGTGGGAGTCCTACTGAATGTCCTAAAGGCTGAAGTGCTTATCTTCTCCCAGCAGCAGTGTGACAGCAAGGACACCAGGCTGAGGCTGCATTTAGTCCTTCACCAAGGTTGAGAGCTAATGCTGTCTCACTGAATCCCAGCTCGGCTGCTGCCAAAGCCCAGAAAAGAGGGAGGAACGAGGGGAAAGATCAGGGAGCAAGGGGGATGATATTCATGGTGGAGGTCCCCTGAGTTATGTGATTCATATCACACACACCACCTCTTCTGCCATTTGTCAACAAGGCTCAAATGGCAGCCAGTGTAAAACAGAGCAGGGAGGCTAATGGAGCTTGACTATCCAGATGCTGCGACTGCTCCTCCTGGACCGCTTGCTGACAGCATTTGGCTGCAAGCCTGACTGCGCTCTTCCGAGTTAACGTCTACCTCACCTCGACCAAGCCCCGTCTGCTGGTGACACAAATACCCCCAAAAAACCCTGAACCACCCAACCCCAACGTCACCCACTGCAACACACAAGCACATGCACACATCCTTAACACTGACACCAAGATGTTCACATCCCAGCTCTGCATGACAGCCACAGGGGAAAGTTGACTCTTAAACCATTTAACTTCATGTCTGTGTCGCGTTGTGCAAGAAAATTGCTCTGCTGTTGGAGTATGTGAGCTGAAGAGTGATGCTCCATTTAAATACTCAGTGTTGTTGTGATAATAGCAAAAACACTAGATTGGATAGCAGAAAAACATTTAAAACACTAAAATAAAAAAATGGGATGTTAAGGTGGCCTAGTCAGTGACAAAACCCTGCATTACACAAGATTGCAAAGTTAAGACTTCTACGATCTGTGTATGGCCAAGGTTAGGAAAAGATTCCGGTTATGGATGATAAATCAAAATTAAGGTATGGTCAGGGTTAGGCAACTAAAACACTTGGTCAAGGTGAAAAACTCAAGCATTAATTAAAGGTGTGATGGGTGCAAACTCTGGTTTCCTGCATGTTACACATTCATCCAACAGCCTAACCTTATCTACTGCACCTCACTCCTTGCATAGGCACTGGACGTTGCACTCGACGTAAGTCGGAATGCGAGGAATCATCTAATACAGACACAATTCCTTCAGATACTGAGCTGGGTGTAAGATGTTTATCACATCAGCTGCAACTGAAAGTGTGCATCCTGTTTAAAGAGACGTTATGCAAATCCTGATTATGGTATTAATTATTCATGACAGAAAAATTACACAGACTATAGCATTAGTTAATATCTATGGCCAACCAAATCTAGTCTCCTCCGCAGCAAGCTTTTTGCATTCAAGTGTTAAGTCGAAGCCAAAGACTGACATTTCCTCTCTGAATAGATGGTATTATGACTGTCCACACAACCAACAAACAATTCATTGGAAAATGAAGGTGTTTGGAGCTCAAATGTGAGTGTAATATCTTGGTGCTCCAAGCTAACAAGCTCTGAGCTATTTAAGTCACACTCCGCTTACAGGAGTCATGTATCTTAAAACATGTGATATTTAGTTCCAGCAAATAGGTGATTATGGCTTAAACATCTTAGTAGAATAAAGAAAAAAACTAGTATCAGCAGATACTGTTGTGTAACTGGTACCTGAAAAAGTGGTGTTGATCTGTAATGTTTACACGTGTTTATCCACTGCTGAAGTGTTAGAGGTCAACAACGCCATCCATGCTTGATGCAGAATGCAAACTAAGTAGTAATCTAAGAATGGAGGGAGTATACATCTCCAAAGAAAACAAAAATTTAACAAGCAAAGATATCAAGAGAAGTTGCCGAAGCACAAACTCCCTTCAGCTTGTCGGAGAAATGCTCACAGAGAAGAAGAAATGTCACAGCGAGAATCTGCATCTCCTCGCCCTGCTGCAATCATCCATCACGTGCGTGCAAGCCAGCTCACTCCGTCACTGCAGCTCATCTGTCCCTGTAATGTGACAGGACCTGTACAGTCTGGGTTTCTAGAGGACACTTCAGACATTTCAGGAAACATGTTTTAGATGGGTTTGTACAGTAAATATGAAGCCACAGGCAGCAGCTGGTTAGCTTATCTTAGCACAAAGACTCAAAACAGTTAGACTAGCTTAATCCAAATGCCAATTGCAGTTTTTACACTTTGGTTTTTGTACGGGATAAACAAACAAGATATAATATGTTCATTAGTGATCTTTAGAGGCGCTGGTAGGTGGATTGTGTGACCTTTGCTGGCTTTAGCTTCATGTATTGTCTTGAAACCATGGCTGTCATCAGCCAATCAGCATGTAGAACTTTATTCATTTTGACCCTGATTTGGATCTAGCGACAGATTGCTAAGTGTTGGTACCATCTTAAAAAACCCAGATTGCAGGCAGCCAGATGACTCAGTTTGTAGAGCGGCCGTCCACATATAGAGGTTTACTCCTCGATGCAGCTGGGATGGGTTTGACTTTGACCTGCGGTCCTTTGCTGCATGTCCTTCCCCCTCTCTCTCCCCTTTCATATCTTCAGCTGTCCTGTCAAAAATAAAGGGTTAAAATATCTCTGAAAAAATAAAATAAACCCAGATTGCTGAACTCTACTCTCACATTAAATTTTTTTTTGTTCATACACTTTTGTTGACGCATTTATCAATGTTTTTAAATTTTTCTTACTTTATTGTCCCTTTTTTGAACACTTTTTTTTTCAATATTTGTCATTTGTTTGAAATTTTCAACACTACGTAACACTAACTTATTAACTTTACTTTTACAGTTATTTTTGAAATTTATGGTCAAGAAACCTCAATTATAGGTAATTATACCTACTGTTTGAGTTGGAAAAGTAGAAGCTAGAAATTATTTAGACTTAAATTAAAGGAATGGATGCTGATAGATAATCACTGACTGGAATATGTCAACTTTTTCCAACACTATTTCCAAACCACTTCAGTGTTTTTTCAATGCTATAAAATTGAATTAGACACCCCAAAATTAATAAAAATAGAGATGTGTACTTGCCAAAGAGCGTTTTGTGGAATCAATCATGTTATTTTAGGTAATTAAAAAGAACATTAATATAGGAAAAGGGGTCAATTTGACCTGAGGACAACATGAGGGTTAAAGATGAAACCAGTCTTTCAGAACAATAACATGCATGCTTCATCCTCTGCAATATTCTCTTGATATTCCAAGGGCAATATTTGCAGTGAAGACATCACTAAAGCAGCAGGATATGAGTTAGAGGTTAAATGATGATCCGAACATTTTGCATTTCCTCCAGTTGTCATTTATCTAGCTTCATGAAGTCATTTACTCTGGCAACGACTGGATAAACACAGGCTGATGGATGGACTGAGGATCCAGGTCATGTCTGTAATGAATGGAGACCTGCGAGAGGCTTTCCTCAGCTGATTGCTCTGCTCTGGGCCCAGGCTGTGTCATCCTATCAGACCACTGAGGTGTGTCTGCCTCTCTGACTGGCAGGACATTGTCAGCTCATCATTCCCCCAGCCGGTCATTTGCCCAGTAATGTGCTTTGCCTGATTAATGTTGCTGAATTAGCTACATCTCTCTGCCTACAATAAATCGCCACTAAAGGGCACACAGGCAGAGGCCGTCGTGAATCTACATTCCACCCTCTGTGTCTCTGTAGTTACCAGGGAGCAGCAGGAGGGCATCTCGCCTTTGCCATGTCATTATGGCGCCCCAATTCAGCATGCTGGGGCCTGAGTGGCAGAGTCTCGCTCTGTTTGTACCCTGCCGTCTTTGAAATCGCCAGAGAAATGGGAAAGACACTAATGGTGCAGACCCACCACAGATTGAACCACTTAGAAATACATTAGAGTGTTCCAAAATGACGCTGTGTGTCTTTCTGCCTTAGCCCACTGGCTTGAGATTGGCAAAAAATTGAGTTTTCATTTGAACACGAGCCATACATCAAATATATACTTTCACATCGATTCCACATACCGACACATGTGGTTCCTGCCCATGTGTAACTTCTTGGTTTATTCTTATTGAACTGTGAGAGGTCTGAGATATCTACACCATATTTGCTCTGACAGTATCAGTTTCTGTATCACAGACTGTTTAACGTGATTACATCCTGTGTATATGAGAGAAGCATGAGAGTTTTCGTCTTACTTTAATGAAAATAAGAAACCCAGGGAAAAAATTGGGGTGTCTCGATTGCAACAAAATGCTGGAGCATTATGGGATTAAGTCGCAGCCCAGCAGCAAAGAGCTGGATCAAACTGATCATCCGAGCAGGAGTGCTCCGGGGCCTGCCTGGCGAAGGACACATGTTGTTTCACAAGGTAAGACGCCTGCCTGCAATGCAGTACAGTACGGAGAATATTCTGCAGCCATCTCTGCACACTGAAGGGCACGTCTCTCTGCCCGAGCCACAAAGTAGCCTACTGTCAAGCGTGCATCCATCTGAAACATTTGAACTGCGCTTAAATGTGTAATTAATTAGGCTGACTACTAGGCTGACTATTGAGTTTGGCTCTCGCTAAAAAAATGCAGATGATTTAACCAACTTGCAATGGCGCTATTTATCAAGTCACAGGCTGTTTAGGTGTGTTCAGCATAAGAGTATCTTTTCAGCCCGAAACAAGATTCTGAAAACACTCCGAACTTCTCTAAACTGCTGCCTTTGGCTAATAAGACCACATTAATAAGACCACATTTCAAAAAGTTGCATCACAAAAATGAACCTTTTTCATTCTCCGGAGGCCGTTAGCTGCGGTCTCCCAATCACTGATGAAGCGACACATCAAACAGCGGCCGGCCAGGCTAGCTTTTCTGTTGCAGACTCCACAGTTGTATCAAGGCATTGCATGCTCTGATAGTTGCAGTAATTGAAGAGGAGGAGGATGGCGTGGATGCAGAAAAATGGATTCTGTTGAACCCCACTGCTGAGCCAAGCAGAACCCTGGAACAGCTGAGTCTTTGCAGCATCTTCGTGCTCCCTACATCCCCCCCCACCCCCCCATTTGCAAAACAAAGAAGAAGAAAGAGAGAAGCCAAGCCTTCAGGTTGAACTCCACACAGATGCCCCAGGGAGCTTGGAGCTTATACAGGGCCGTCTTTGCTTCTGCATACGATGAGATGAAAAACCCATTTTAAGAAAAGCTGAAGCATGTGGCTCCACAGAAACAAAAGTACAATAACACAAATAAATAGCGCTGTGTTATTTACACTTTGTTGTAGCTAGACTCATCAGTATTGATCTGCAAAAACAAAAAGTTATCAGCATACATTAATAAATTAATAACCTTAGATCTTTTTTGGTGTTGGCATTCTTATTTAATGCCGGAAACTTAAATCAATATTGAATGTAGCGGAGGCTTTGAAAACAAATTCCACTCTAACAGACTCTAAAAAGCTGACTTTGTTTCCCTGTAGAGGAAAAACAAGCCCTGCAGGTTGTACTACTTAAAATACAAGTTAACTTCATGAGTTGGTTATCACAAAGTTGTGATTGATTTGGAAAATTTCAGTTCATAAACAGACATTTTAGGAACAGATTCTAGTCTACTTCTTTTTATAAATCCTATATTTAATCATCAATAAACTATATAAAAACAGCAAGGAAGAACAAGCCAACCATAAAGTATCAGGACAGTGTTTTCAGACTTTTTTATCATTGTATGGTCAATGTTTATACCTGTTTTTTGTATGTCATCTATTGGCTACTGTAAGATATTTATAATTTAGATATCTAATTTTGTATCTTGACTTGCAATTATCCTTTTCATCATTATTTTTATCAGTAGCCGAGGCACATTATTCTTTCATCTGGACAAATACATAATGTTCAATGTTTTCAATGTGTTGTTGTCACTGTTAGCTTATTTGAAAATATACCACTTAAAGGTTATTTCTGAAACCAACGTCCACAGCTGTGTTTATCACATCCACGCTTGAGGACATCTTTTCTCTTGCTATTTTTTTTGGATGTAGCAATGGGGCTAGCTAGTTATGCAGCAAGATAGCAGCCGCATTCTTAATCCTGTCTACAAAGCTCTGATTGGTCAGTTGTTAGCGTCAGTGGGTTTACTTTAAACCACTGAACAAATCAAAGATGTGGACGGCGATTCAAAGGTCTGGAAGAAAACCCAACACACACTGTTCTTCTCCTGTAAAATCCTCACCGGGGCACAACATGTGGATTAATCTGCCATTGAAAATAATTCCCAAGAAATGCTGTGTTCACTCCTGTCCATTTGCTATAAACTATTACAGAGCCTTCTTTATAAAATAAGACTATAAAATGTGTAACTTGTTTTTAAAGATGCATATCTTTAGTAGAAACTAATACGTTTGGGGCTGAGTGTCCCTAAAGTAGGAAGGTTGGCATTAAGACCTGTGTAAAGATTTTTGTTGTACTGAGCAGCTTTGTATCCAATTGAGCATGCTCTAGTGCACTGTCAGCATGCGTGTTCAGCAAATCTCCCAAAATTCTGATTATGATATAGATTTTTCACCATCTATCTGTGCTTGCAATAATTATTGTGTTTGCTGTTTGAATTAATTAGACTCCAATGAGAAGTCCACTAGAGCTGCAGAGCTCTTTTACAACTATCACAGACATGAGTTTAGAGACCAGCAGCATGGTTTAGAGAAGATAATGATGATAACCATCCCAATTGAAATGCTGCAGGGCTCTGCATGAGACAGCTCACAGGGGTAGCTAAGTTAAATATGCTAGCTGACTGATTACGTTTAATTCCCTCTCTCTGCCATGGCAATGAGTACAAATTGGGTTGTTGTGACTGCTGATTATGCTTATCTCCCGCAGTGGCAGCGGGATATTACAGTGCAACAGGGAACCTCATTGAGATGTCACGTTATGGCTTTAGGATGGACTACATCACACATAAATGAGATTCTGTAGAGTTCTTTCAACTGAGAAAAAAACGATTAATGTTTTAGCTCTCCGCCCTATCCTTGCTATACGATTTGCTTGATTAAGGTCATTTCAATATGACTTTGTAGTGTGTATCCATTACCCTGCCAACTCAACAAATCAACAGTCTCTGTCTCTCTCCCACGCTCTATGTAAACAAATATATCCACCACATGCCACACATACTAAATACAGCTTGAACACAGACCGGATCACAGACCCTTCCAAGCCTGTCCTTGACACCTCCCTCTTGCTGTCAGTTAATACAGCAAGGAGGCTCAGCGCTCGCTGCTTCTTCACACGCAGCTCTAGGACAGTAAAGCAGAAGACAAATAAGCGCCCGTCTTGTCCAACATTAAAATCAAACATCATAAGACAGTAAGAGGCTGATTCTGCCCCGGCAAGAGCATGTCCTCAAAGTGTTCGTAGCTGCCTGGCCTATAAGTGTGTTCCATTTCTACTATAATTTTCGAAGGTCAAAGTCGGAAACATGCCCTCTGACCTCAGATTTTTGAGCTCGGAACTCAGGCAACCACCAAGTATCCCGAGCCACAATCCAACATGGCTGCTCTGTGAATCAATAGTTGTGAAAGCTGTAGAAACATACAGTTATAGGCACTTCTGGCATATTTGTGTCTCACTTAATCAGTCGTACACGCTGTCCATAGAACTGCGGACATGTTGTTACTCTGCTCTATGCACAAAAACAGCGTAATGTGTTAAAAACACATAAACCGACATTGCTAACTATGGTTAACATGGCTATGAAAAAAATGAAAATCTGACTGGTAAATGGAACGCGTTTAACTGGGGTGTGAGGTCATTCATAGCTTGGTCTTTTGAGCTCCAAGGTAAATGGAACGCACTATAATTGTACAGTACTTGCCCTGCTGTTTTAACAGTGAGTGATTTGTAGCCTAAAGCAAAAAAATCTATCAATGCCAGGTTGAACCTGAGCACCTTGCATTATTACACCTATTGTTACTGAACATAAGCGATATGGCTGTGTTTGCTCAGACAATGTCTTTAGTGCAGCTCGGTCCCAGCCAACTTAGAACGGTGCCACCAAACACACATCTATCAAAAACATGAAAACGCCTCAGGCAGTCCTGAATATATTCAGGGCAGCACTTTTATGCAGCCTAAATATATTTCCACCTGGCTAATGTATGCACAGTTTTGTTTGCAGGGTTTGTTTTCGTTAATAATTTCCACTCGAGTAACAGAGAGGGATTTCAGCTGGTGAAGCTTGTTTACCCAGCGAAGGATAAACGGAGGTTTTTGACTGGTGTCTGTCAGCGATAATAAATGTAATCGCAGATAAACAGATAGGGATGTCATTGTCAAGGGGAAGATGAATTTCCAGGTGACATTAAATACAGGTTGGTTTCTTATTATCTTTACCTTGTTTTTTGCTGTTGGATTGTACTGTATTGTTTGTAAACTTTTACAAAAGGTTTAAATCATTGAAATAATTTTCAATGATCATTTGGAAATTATTTTCTTTCTTCCCAATGTTTATTTTCTGTTGGACTGTACTGTATTTACGCAAATGCTTATCTTGTGAAGTACTTTGTGACTTTGTCTGTAAAAGGTGCTATTTCAAATAAACCTATTATTATTATTATTATTATTATTATTTATCATTTTATTTAAAAAACCTGTGAAATACATTTCTCAGAAGAGCCTCAGCCAGTTTTAGTGAATCTAAAGAAGGGCCAATCATCTCATAAAGACCTAAAATGATCTGAATAGCATAAGTCTATACAGAGCCTCTTCAGACTGGAGCCTGTTACCAGATCACATCCCACATTAAATGTAAAAAGTAATGTCTTTCAGTATGAACATTCATCTTTGTTATTATCTTTTTGGGCCTTTTCCTTTCATTTTTTCTGTGTATTATAGATTTTTTTTAGTTTTTTAGCCAGGCAGGCAGCAGTATGCTTCAAGGGTCGGGCGATTTGGTCCAGACTGAAATATCTCAACATTTAAAATATCTCAATTTGATGGATTGCTGTGAAATTTGGTAAAGGCATTCATTTTGTCCAATGAGTGAAGTCATCCAACTTTGGGGATTTCCTGACTTTTCCTCCAGCGCCAACATGTTTAGTAGTAATTAGCAAGTCTTAATGTTAAGATTTTTTGTTTCTTGTGTATTTGTGTATTCATGATACACCCCAAAAAGCCTAGCTTTTTCTAAAAGACACAAAAAGGCGATCCAGTAAACTATAAAAAAAACCAAACACTGTATCAGATCTTTACAACACTTTATAACACTTTATAATCATTGATTTAAGTCTGTGTTTGCTAAAAAGCTGGATCATTGATTGAGTATTGGGTGTGCCATTATTACAGCCATGAATGAAGACAGACACAGAAGCAGAGTGGCAGCATATATCACACTGCCTGCAGCAAGGCATAGAGGAGCTTCACCAGTACAGAGAGAACTCTCAGACAGATGCCACTATAAATAATGCATGAACAATAGAGCCAGAAGAAGAACCTTGGAACAGCTAATTATTCAGCCCGACATTTTAGGAACTCACAGAGAAGTTAACGGCTAGAAAAATGATGGAATTCAGGCCGTCAATGCCGGTGGTGTAGTAGCTGCAGCTATGCTCTATTATAAACACATTAATCTATGTGTGCTGTCCTGTCACAGCAAGTAGCGTCCTTGTGCTCAGCCATAAAAAAAGAAAAGGGATTTTGTGTGTTTGGACAAGCTGTGTGCTGTGTAACATTCCTATGAAAAAGCTTTCCTGAGCTTCTCTCAGTGGTTCTTTCGCGTTTTTGCAAAGCATGAACTGTTTTCCGACTAGCAGAGCTATTCCACAGGAGCAACGACACACAACAGCCTCTCCACTCAATTAGGAACCTCCCACGCTTGTGTTGGGAAGCCAACAGGATCTTTTCTTCCGTTTCTACTGTGAATCGTATCTGTGCAGTCCAAAGACTTGCAGCAACCCCCCCTCCCATGACATTCACCTCCAGTAAAAGACATGCATGGTAATGAAATGAGGACAAGAAAGCGTCTCTTTCCACCATTTCGATCTCATTAGTGTGCAACAAGCAGATTTCCACAGATTCCACAGTTAATTCGATGGGCTGATCTTCAGACAAAATACAGATAACTATTAGCCCATTTAACTGTTATGGTTTCGTCTTAATTTTTCAACCCCTGCATTACTGTTCACTTTTAATTGAAAAAAGCCTCATTATCATATTTTCTACAATTGCATACTGTCCTCTTGCTCTAATTAGCTATTTTCTGTTTCAAACCCGTAATTACATGGGCTGTAAGCCTATGTGGGAGGTTAATAAATGGCTGAGGTTCATGACAGGAACAGAAAAACCCACAGCTGGCAGCGTGTCTTTAACGGAGCTAAGTAACGGAGCTCAGTGTCACTTAGGATGCAACTGAATCATGTTCCGCAGAAAAACAGAGTGTACCCAAGCATGGTCTTTCATTTGTCTAAGAGCTCCCACAGAAGAGCTGTGTTGATGTAGGATCAGTGACCAAGCCAAAGCCATCATCGCCATCATCTCGGTCACAGCAGCACGGATAAATAATGACTCTGATCCATAGTTGGGTGAAGCATCAGGTTGCCTTTTAGAGCTCAATTTGTTCTTCCAACCTGCTTGTCGTCCTGTATGTGTTGCCATATAAAGTGCTTACATGTCATTGGCTAAAGTATGTTTAAATCAACAGAAAATTAAATAATAATAATAGATAATTAAATTTTAAATTTTAGCTTAGGATTTGCTGCTCTTTGTTTTTTATTTTTGGACAAAACATGCAATCTTAAGGTGTCATCTCAGTGTCTAGGATCTGTTGATCACTATTATTTGACATCATATAATTGAAACAAGACTAAAACAGTGCTATTAGCTAAACGCCAGCTTGCTAACATGTTTACAATGGAAAATGGCTTGCCAACTCAAATATCAAAAATATCTATCAATATCAAATCAATTATCTATCATCAGGTTAAAAAAAAAAAGAAATGGTCAAATACTTTGGCTTATGACCAAATACCTAACCTAAAACTAAGGGCTTTCCCATAAACTGACTTTGTGTCAAGTGCTACTAGTTCATCTTGGCACGCTAACACGCTAAACTAAGATGGTTAACATAGTAAACATTATACCTGAAAGCAATGCTCTCTATGTAAAGCTTCACAGAGCTGAAGCATGGTTGTAGACTTGTTTTATTATTTTTCAACATTTTATTGTTAAAATCACAACATACAGTAAGTTGAAACTAATTCTCAGTTGCAACCAACAAGCTTATAGGCCTACGTGTAGAGTGAATACAACATTGCAGTTATTTTGTCTTTCTTTATATTCCTTCAAAATATTGAGGTAGATTTAGGCATGCTGAGAGACCGGAGTAAAATGTAAGTGTAACTGCAATCAAATTTTGTATTAATCAAATTAATTTACACGCACCAACAAGGTTAACAATGACTCATGTATTTCTACTCAATCTGTGATAATCTTAACAATTGAAATGGCTGAGGAGCCATTTACCTGAGAAGGACGTAGCAATTTTCCTCATTAAAAATGTAGCAGGCAGTAGAGCAGGTGCAACCCTTAAACAGCTCTCTGTGGATGGCTTAAAGGCTGCACAGCTCCTTAATGAGTTCCCTCTTTGCATTGCTCAGAGAGATGGCCGTGAATGAACAGCAAGTTATTGTTCACGAGTTCCCACTGAACAGATCCACACAACGCATCAGAATGCAAAGGGGAACTTGTGTTGGGGAGGGGAAGAAATACATTAAGAAGTCAAAGAAGCGTTTTAAGGGATGACCTTATTCAGGAAAGTGCAACCAGCTAATTGCAGCCAAGCTGAATTTGTGGACATTTGTAACCTGTTGGCCTGCTTTGTGTGGGGGAATTCTGTGCAAACTTGAATGCAGGGGAATCAACATAGAGAGATTCAACGTCCTAACATTCGCAGTGCGCCATGATTACAGCTTTAACAATGATGCCAGTCATAATGGTGCTCGTATAACACCCTGTAACATGTTGTTGATTACCCCGACACCACCTGCCTCTGCAGATTTTGGTCTTATTGTTCTTCCTTTCAAAGTTTCTCATTATGTCTCAATGCTAGATAATCTTGTGTACACTGGTCCACTTAAAACACCAGATCACTCAAACTGCCATTCCTAAATATATAGCCCCCATAGTGATTTTTTAAGATGCAGTTTGAAAATTTCACACCACCTGTTTGCCTGGACAGCTAGTAAACAAATACACCCCCCCCCCTTTGCATTTCTGATGGTGTATTTCACTGTCTGATACTGCACAGAACAGTCCTTTGTAAGCAGAACAAAGCCAACTCGGCTGTCTGTCTCCTCATCAGGTTCAACATTAACATTGCCTTGATTTTTTGATGAGCTTCACATGGAGAGACCGGAAAGGACAAACTTTCTGATGCTAGCAAAATCTACACCAACCGCTAACAAGCATGTTGTGCATCTTGTCCCAGAGCAAAACGCTCAAGTAACACACTGTATCTAAAAAAAGGGATATACAAGAACACCAGTGTGTGGACTAAATATCGGACGCACATATGATACAAAAACACACACACACAACATAAAAGGTATCCATCCCCCAACTGTGACTTTTTAGGGTTTCTTCTAATGTTTAACAAATGTGGATAACAGCACATTAATTCAATTTGAATGAAACAGAATTGTTTTCACTTTGACATTTAAGAGACTTTCTCTAATGATCAGTTGCAGAGAAGACTAATTAATCCACTGAGATCCAAAGTTGTAAACCAATAAAAAGTCAGTGGGGTGAATACCTTTCACGGACACAAGCGAGGAAATACTTAATATGAATTGATTAGTCAATTTAATAATGAGTTTGACAATCAAGGAATCAAATATTTCAATTTATATTTAACTATTTGGCAGAATGTTTCAAGGAAAAAAATCAAGCAATTTGAAGATTTCACTGCTATGTAAAATGTGGTCGACGTTTTGTAGACAAAACTATTAATCTAGTACTCGATTATAGTTAAAGCCAGTAGACACAGTACACATAGTAAATACAGTATGTTTATCCTATAATCCTCCCATATATTTTTTGAGCCCAGTTTTGGGTCCTCCAATCACCACCTCCATCCACCCCCGTCATTGTTAACAACATGAATGTCACCAAGCTGCAATATGCAGTGCATTTTTTTAGGTGTTGTGAATATCACGAGGTGGGGATTTTCTCCAACATTTTACATGTATCAAATTCAGAAACTAAATTAAATTGATCTAATACCCAACTTCTAGAAATTTCAAACAAATCTTCTCAGGATAGTGCGGGTACATGCCCCCAACATGCCACAAAAAAGCCCCACATAACCCCCCCCCCCCCCTCGTCAGTCCAGCACCAATCCAAGTAGAAGGTGAGGCAAACCACTCCAAAAACCAGCCAAGATCATATTCAAATTTGCACGACAACACAAATTTGCAATTCAATAAAAAATGCTCCAACAAGCCGGGGGGGGGGGGGTCCAGCTTAGTTGGGCAGATTCCTGCATGCCACAGAGCGTGGTTAAAGGTAATGCAGCTGTCTGGCCCACATTGATAAGACTCTGAGGTGATATTCCTCAGCAGTGACATCAAACAGTATGTCTGGTTGTCAAGGTAGAGGCTTGGATCTAAGCCGTTGCTAATTGACTCCTGATTCACGCCATGTGTTCTGTCTTTGGGTACCAGGGAGGTAACCATTGTGGGCAATGGTGCAATGTATTCTTTATCATTTTCTCAGGTAATTAATATTGATTAAGCAAAAAAACAAACACTCCCGTTTGGTTATTTTATCTACTAATGGTTTATCAACTGAATTTCCTTAAGTTTATTGTGTTACAATATAAATTAGGCCTGTATTCCTATTGTGAAGAGATAGACGATTTAATCAATAGGATCACCCAGTCGTAGAATGGGCTAGTGGGCTGACTGGTTGGTTGAACTTCATAAAATGTTATCATTTTTTGTTAAACTTTATAGACAATTATTACTTAATATTGCGATAAGCCTTGCGTTCAGGATTGTTTTCATTTGTTTATATTCTCGGTTTATCTGTTAATCTAGGAAATGAGAAAAAATGCTCAAAATGTTTGAGTTTAATTAAGGTCAGTAGGAGATTCATAAAATGATTAAGGACAAATCCATGAGTTAATTTACTTCAAGTGAATAGTTATGGCTGAAGAGAATAAACAAATAAACATTGCACATGAGAATAAGAAATGTTTGCTCCCTTATACTTGATATTTGTGATTTAGGTAATTTCCGAGCAATGTCTTGTGTGTGGTGTGAAAGCTCTGGAAGCCTCCTCACAGTGAGCCCTACATAATGTATATGTGCAATATGGCAGATCAATGGGTATTGATCAGTGAATACAGACACAGTTTGGAATATCACATTTACCCAGAGGGAGTTTGGAATGACTTGGGCCAATGATAGATGTGTGATTGATTTCCTTTAAGTTTGTATTTTATTCAATCTCACATAAAAAGCACCACGGATGAAAGTGTCAATTCAACCATACATATGAACCAGGCATTCAAAGGCTGTTAAGGAATAGCATATAGAGAGAATAGACACCCTGCTGAAAAGAAAAGCGTGGTGCACGCGTTTCTTATCACCTACGATAGATTATATGAACATACCCTTGTAATCTTTTTCTGTAGGCTACCACAAACTGCTCATATCGCGTCTATGCACTTCGGAGCGACGGTCAACTGTGCACAAAATCACCTGAGAAAACAACCCGTGTTACCTTCGCAGAAAGCATCTAAAGCACCACCAGATGAGATGCGACAGCACGCTTAAGTACACTAAATACACCACTCACGTCTCTGAAGCGATTCCAGTGTTTGATCTTACGCCCGTACTGGGAGATGGTTGACAGCCATTGCTCATCTTCCATGAAATTCCCGGCTTTTCCTGCCTCTTTCCCACTTTTCACGTCCACCTGAAGCGAGAAGCCCACCAGCATGCACAGGCAAGCGGCGGTTCTTAAAACGACCATGTTGCTCAGGCAGTTTGGTCTGGGATGTATCTCCTGAAGCTGCTGCTGCTGCCCTCTTGCCAGGGATCCACATACAAGACTGCTACTGCTGCTGCTTCAACCGAATGGAAACGAGAGAGCGAGAGGAGAGGAGAGGAGAGGAGAGGAGAGGAGAGGAGAGGAGAGGAGAGGAGAGGAGAGGAGAGGAGAGGAGAGCGAGAGGGAGAGGAGAGGGAGAAACAGTTAAGGGAGAGATTAGAGCCTTCACTCACATAATTTATTTCTGCTTACTTGGTTTCATTACTTTTCTAAATAAACAGATGTTTATTGTTGTACTAATAATCAATCAGACTTTTCTTTATTGGATTAAAATATAATTTGGAAAGTAACAATATTCAAGATAAGGCTCACTGTGAGTTGAGCTCAGTAACAGAACCAAACAGTGGAATGAATCAATTATACAATAAAGTTGAAAGAAATGTGGGAAAAATGCTGCCGTTGAGCTAATACTGTAAGGCAGCAGTGGAGTCCAAACTGGATGGATCTGGCATCATAAGGGGCAAGATTCCAGATCGGCCCATTTGAGCTTTCATTTTCTCAAAGGCAGAGCAAGATACCCAGGGCTCGGTTTACAACTACCACCATTTCTAGCCACTGGGGGACCACAGGCAGGCTGGGGGAATACATGTTAATGTTAGAAAAAATCATAAAGTAAAATTTTCATGCCATGGGACCTTTTAAACTGGATTTTGACACAAAGTTACTTCAGGATCCAACCAACCATAAGTGTGCTTATCAGAAAGCTCTTATGCACGTCTTGTAAGATGACACATTTTCCTTTAAACACAAATAACATAAGTCTATTTGATATTAAAAAAACTGAGTCCTTGACTAAAACTTTAGGCAATCTTTCATGGGATTGTCTGCACAACACTTTGATGTAATTCATGGATATGTGACTGAAGAGGTTAGATATATTTTAGCCGCTGCTGTAATTTTTTCTTCAAGAAAAGTTTTGCTGTACGTGCACATCATTTTAAGTCTAGCCACGTTATTCCTGCTTCTCCCTAAACTTCCCATGCCCTCGCTCCCTCCGCTCTCTATTTCATCCCCATGAAGATAAATGTAATCCAGCGCTCTGCTCAAATTCTTTGGAGTTTAAGGTTGCTAATATAGGCTGAGGCAGAGCAGCCAAAGGCAGGATTGTGTTCCTGTTATACTGATTAGCTGGCCGAACTGACTAACACTGGCATCAAAACAGACTCGGTGGCAGATGCAGGTTTTCCTGAGTGTGCAGAGCTCCAGAATTGGGATGCAAGGGCAGCAGGAGAAACGTCCCGCAGTGCCAGCCAGCTGCGCACATCAACAGTACGAGGTGCCGGACATGATGTATTAATCAAGAGGTCGCCATCAGTCATGTCATGATCAGGATGAATGTGCTGCAGATTAATGGTCACACAGCTGAGCTGAGAAGCATTAAAAGACTGGGTTCTGCTTTGCACCATTAGCTCTAAAAGATCGTTTGAGAGCTGGGAAAGTCTGTCTCTGGACACTGGTCTCCGGAGGAAAGCCCTACATGTGCAACACCACCAACAGCAAATGGAAAACAGGTTGATGAAAGCTGTGAGTCTTTCATCTCTTAATATCCTACATTTTAAGGGATGAGAAGTCTCAAGGGATCTTTTTTTTAACTGCAGACAGCTCTTATGAGCTTGCTTCTTCCGCTTCATCATTATCTGAAGTAGCGGAACAGTGAACATGCAGGAGCCCCAAGGGAAGAGCGATCATAGCCAACCACTTCTGTACATTAGGGTACAAGCCAAATTGTTATGTTTGTGCTTCCCTGATCAGATTGAATTCTCAGTGTCAGAGATCAATCTGGTCCCTCCCTCTGTTTAATGCAACAATAATATATATATAGAAATATAAATTACTGGCCATGGATAATATCGCCAGTAATTTATATTTATATAAATTACTGGCTATGTTATCCGTTTGCACAATCTGCATTTTATCTTCAATTTATATTTCATGTTTTTCATAGTTAGCATTATTCTGGCACTTTTTAAAGCTTTAATTATTCTTTAACCACATTTGCAATGCCTCCATTAGCTGATACTCTATTATAGTGACAGCTCTCTGTACTAGTTCTGGTGGCTAAAATAGGACTTCACTGCTGTTTTTTTATTCTTGTTTCTCTTCGTTATTCCTGTGTGTATCAGCATTTTCTATAAACTACAGTGGGCTCTACAGTAGGCAGAGACCTTGAATCACAGGGGTTTGCCTATTTTAATCACTAAAACTAGTGTACGTTCACATGATATAACAGTCCCCTTGTCGTATATTTTAAGCAGCTCCACCACACAACAAGTTAAACATATTCTTCTACATATCAGAGTTTCGCTGTGGAAGAGTGCCCTTAATTGTAAGGAGATAAACTGATGTAATCAGTTCCCCGTCTGTCTCTCTAGGCCGATATATACATATCTATGCTGCTCACCAAGCATAATCAGTTTACACAAAAGCAGTTGAGGGAAGGAAAACTTCATTTGAATAACATCAGACAGAGAGACAATTTGAAGGGTGGCTTATCTGTACATATGTTCTGTCTACTAATTAAACACATTCCCTTTCCTGTCTTCCAAATTCATCCAGCTCTGAAGGCCCAACACGAACTGCTCATCGTAGCTTTACATATTCTCATGTGATGTACCAACTCCGCAAGGATAGCTTGAGGAATTTCTGGTACACAACAATTAATTGCAACAGGCTAAGGGTGGATGTTTTACACATTTATTTCTTTATTCCTGCCAGATTTGAAACAGAATGTTTAAAATGTAGCACCTCCTTCCAGCTTTTAGACAAACACAACCCATACAAGTGTTCATTTTCAAACAGATTTTAACAAAGGATCCAGCAAAGATCCATTCATGTTTATCCTCTGATGTTTCCCACAGTGCTTTACTGTCAACTGAGTGTCTTCATTGAACACTTCCTCTGCTGCTTGCATGTTCATCCATGACCTGTAACACATAGTCAGTGATCAATATTTGTAGTTTAAAGCCCCCCAGGGCCACGATTAATGATTGGTTTAATCTACAATGACTGTGTTGATTAGTTTGTTTGATCAATCAATATGTTATTTAGTCTATAAAATGGGAAAATGGGGAAAAAGGTCCAAGGTTCTGTCTTTATAATTGCTTGTTTTGCCTGACCAACAGTTAAAAAAAAAAAAAATATTTAATTTACAATGATATAAAAAAACAAACAGACAACAAATCCTCACACTGGAACAATTGACGCTTGCTTGATTAATCCCTAAAACGAATTAATCAATTTCATCATCTAATCGAATAATCTACTACTTATTAAGAAAGAAAAGGTTTGAAGACAGCCTATGTATTTCAAATGTGCATTCATTCAGTCAGGATATGATGGCTAAGACAAACACTAATCTAGTAAAACTTTATTAATGTTAGTGGGTTAAGCATAGTGCGCTGCATTACATCACATCCCTGCCTTTATAGTCTGTTAAATTATTAACTAGTGTAATTTCAATCTGTATGTTATTTTTAAGTGTAAGCCTGTACAATAAGGCATATTTTTGGTGTACTGCACATTGCTTCAGATCCTCTTATCACCCTGTGTGTTTGGGTCTCTGTTTTAGCTACAGAGTGAGACATCTCACTTCTATACAATCTTTATCTGGAAGAGGCACATGCGCAGTAGCTAGGTATATGGGCACTTTAAATATGAGGACACGCTAATACAAACAAATTCTGCATCTGCATTTCTACAACTACAGCCAACACTGCTTGTTGGCAGAGCAGTTACTTCCTGTGATAGGTGCTGCCATGGTAATATGTGCATTGAAGAAAAACAGCAACCTAAAAGGCAGTTCCTGGATGGGGGGGAACCATCAAAGTAGTTATTTTGAAAGTTGAGTAGAGAATAAACCACATTGGGAGGCATTTAATAAGTAATCTCAAGTGACTTACAGCTGTAAGTGGAGCTGCTTTAAGCGTGTATAGATCTAATTCAATTGGACTCAAACTGGGTCACACAGCTATTAAAAGTGCAAAGTTAGTTGAGAGCTGTCTGAGAGCAGTTTGGATTTGCCAGGAAAGTACTGCAGATGCTGTGTTTGCACTGCAGGCAGTTGCAGCACGGGTGGAACAGACTGCAGCACTTTTTTCAATTAAATATACACAATAGACAGAAGCTGGCTGATATTCTGTACTCTTGACATGCTCAGTCTGGGTAGATGATTATTTTATATCTGCATATCCACTAT
>NC_048427.1:7017032-7019915 GCF_013103735.1 Etheostoma cragini | reverse complement strand
CCCAACAAAAAGAAACAGCATTAAGTGCTGTGTGAAGGGATTTCACGGCAACACTTTGGAGTGGATGAAGAAAACACTTGGAGGAGAACAGTTTCTAGCATCAGATACAGAGAGAGCGTTTACAGCAGTGAAGCTCCAAGTCTGCATATTAAACCAGAATTGTTCATGTTGGTAGCAACTGGCTGGTTAACATAGTGAAGCATTTAGCTGCCGATTAGCTGGATATTTCCCTCATGAGTTGGAGATCAGAAACACAGCTGTAGCAAGAGTGAATATTGGACTTGTATTTCTTCAGGTGGCCAGAAACACAACTCCAAATGAATCCTAATGATGCTCCCTGACTGCTGCAAGAGGAAATAGGCAACTGTTTGCGAACACATTCGCCATAACAACATTGTAAGGTTATTATATGTCAACGATGGGTTAGCAGCTTGTTCTGCTGCCACCAATCACACACAGAAAATCAATTAACGCTGCTTTAATTCCACTTAAATTCCATTGTACATCCTGCACTTACTGCTATTGCACTTCTGGTTAGACCTAAACTGCATTTATTTGCCTTGTTCCTTTACCTGTGTAATGACAATAAAGTTGAATCTAACCTAATCTAATCTATTTAATGTCCCAACTGACTAAATTAATTTGAAATTTAAATAAAGACTGTTATCTTCCCTCTAGATTTCATAAGTTTATATCAAAACTATAAAGCTATATAAACTGTCTGCTTTTATGTAATTGTGCAACAACAACCAGAGATTTTAAGATACCGTTAATTATTTATGCAATTTAATAAGCAAAATTGCCAAATGTCTACTAGTTCCAACTGCTAAAATGTTAGAATTAGTTGCTTTTCAGTTTTTTATATCATTGTAAATTGAATATCCTTGGGTTTTGGACTGTACGCCAAACAAATAAGCCATTTCAAGACATCATCCTGGGTTCTGCTAAATTGTAATGGTCCGTATTTTCTGACATTTTATAATTATCAAAACAAAGTAATAAAGATGAATTGACAATGAAAATTAGTTGCAGCCCTATTTTAAACTATCCCTGTGCAAAGTGTACCTAAAGTATACAGCAGCTTGAATGACTACCTGCTGTTCAAACACTCGGCTTTGTGCCTCTCCTCTCTGCGTGAACGCCTCCAGCAGTAAACAGACGTAGACAGCTGCAGGCAGCCTCCAAACTCAGCACTCCGAATGATAAAGAGCTGCTGCCGGGAACACCTGCCTACTCGCTGGAGACACAGATTAGACATTTCAAATACTCTAGCCTTGGCCGTCCGTCAAGGCCACTCTTGCCCATTAGTGACAGAGTGATTAGTGTGACATTCAAACGGTGGTGACACTCCACGGGAGAGTCACATCATGGGAGAATAATCAAAGTTAGGCGCGTTGTCATATTTCACCGCTAACAATATCTAACCTGAAAGATTTGTTGGCTTTGTCTAGCAGAATAATTTAAAGAGCAACTTCTCGCAGATAGATGTTTGGTTCGATCATTCAAAACTCCCTCTTGAAAAACAATCTTAGGATTCAAGCTTGTTAAGGGGACATGACACCAGGAGTATGAGGCTTACTACTGAAATGTCATCTCAGTGCTTTCCTGCTGTCCAGTTCACCCTTTCAGTTAATTGGTCTTGGATGGAAATATTTTATGAACCTGATCAACATTCGCGCTATAAAGCACGTAAGGGTAAAATTCACCGTGACCTTAAAAAGTAATTAGGCGCTTAATCGATTCCATGTGTGTTATTAGTCCAAACAACCAAATCAAATATATCTACTGTATTAAAAAGGTCACGTCTGTCCCCAGCAGATGTTAACGCCAGCTCCTCTGAATGAAAGCTTGATTTCTAATCATACTAGGAAAAATTGCGGTTTTGAATATCAAAACCCCAAATGTGCTTAAAAGAGCTTAAATTGATCAAGTAAGACCCATTTCAAACAGCAAAAAAAGGCTACTTTATAAAATTGGCATGGAATTAGTATGCAAATTGGATATAGGCCTAAACAATGCTTGGTTGAGATAACACGACTTCTGTTGCCAAACATAAAATAATTCTCATTATTGAAAGGTTCAATGTAAGTTTTACAGGCTCATCTAAGTGATTGCTTTGATTTAATCTCTTTCAAAATCACAGCTTTTTCTTCCTTCTAATGTTAATGAAGTATTTTGTCTGCATAGACAACTAAAACGTTTGACATTTAATTCAGACCCAGCTTTTGTGTCTCTTCAGATCTTCAGAAATAAGGATGCAGATCCACTGAGGAAATAGCCCCGCACGACAGGAAGCACGGAGCTGACTAATTAGGGTCAGAGATTACGTTCAGAGATGAATAAAAAAAGATGCATGTTGAGCTCTGCGTGAGCAAGCTCATCCACAGACAACATAGCAACATCATTTTGTTAAGTCAATCTAAATCATTACCCACACCTTAGATACATATGAGGAAATCTAACAACTATTGAAATACAAACAAATATTTTCGTCACATTTTTTACTGCCATTTCTGACTCTACTAATTTATCAACCAAAAATGCCAAACATTTGCTGGTTCCAGCATCTCAAATGTAAGAGTCCTCCATTTTTCTCTGTTTTACATCTTTGTAATTGATCTTTGGGTTTTGGCCTATTGGTCGGACAAAACAATTAATTTAAAGACGTCACCTAGCACCTAGCATTGATAAGCAGTATTTTAACATTCAATAAATGGCCCTTTTTACTATTTTACGACATTTTGTAGACTAAACGGTCGTTCCGTGCAGCCCTATAGTCCAATATGTTCCTAATCTATGCTACAACACACAAATCTCCATTGAAATAAACACATAGTCATCATATATATATATATATATATATATATATATATATATATATAT
>NC_048427.1:6945866-7016932 GCF_013103735.1 Etheostoma cragini | reverse complement strand
AGCACAGGTTGGCAGAGCTGACCACTGAAGTGCCTTCAGTTTCCATCAGTGTAACTTTTGGCTGCTCTGCGATCACCCTCCTGCATGCCAAGCAGAGCGCATCGCCAGCTGAGGGGAGGGCTGAAAAAGATCCGACAGCGAGAGCAAGTGGCCATGCTCTGTGTCCGATGTCTGTATTCACTGACACACTCGACAGACGGGAGTCGGAACAAGGTTGAGGCTTTGTATGGGGAGGCCACTGGTAAAAAAAAAAAAAAAGACGGAGAGAAAAAAACTAAAACAAGACTGGTGTAATAAATCATGTCAGTGATGCATTAACACATTCATGATGCAGTGAGATGAAAGTAAATGGGTAATATTTGGTTATGATCAGAGTGATAGCAAAATGTTTTGACAGCTTTGAAAGTTTTCTAGCTTTCTACACATTTTATTTTGAAACCATTTCCTTTAATACCTCAACATTGGCTAAATCATGAAATGTGCCTTACAATCTGCTAGGAAAAGGAAGAACGATGAGAAAACTTTGATCAGCTATTTCAGCTGCCATGGCTGACAGGTGAGACGTTGCAGCAAGACTCCTTAAATTATTCAGAACATGGCATTTGTACTGACTTCCTTTATGAGATGTACAGGCCAATAAACTCATAAGCATGGACAGGTTAGGGCATCTTGCCAGCTTGCAGATAACACTGTATTTGGATGTTGATACCTACCAGGTGTCAAAAAGGGAAGTTCTCAGATACTCAGACGACAAAGTAGTCCTGGCTTGTAAATTCAAAATGTAAATGTATTTTCAGCAAAACGTACTTCAAGTATCCAAAGTGAAAGTTACCATTATGTTAGTCTCGCTTTGTCAGACCATCGATAACCTGCGGAGCAGAGGAGAGTCTGGCTAATCCATTCTGGGATGGGAGAAAAACGTACTCTAGTTTATTTGCCGCTGCTAAATAGTCTTGCGAGAGAAAAACTCAGATTGGACAGATAGTCTAGCGAGCTGTCTCAATTTACCCTGCAGAGATCTGAGGAGCAGTCAACACAAGTCCTCATAAATCCACCAGAGTTTTAAATTCCAACAAAAAAGAAAGCGTAAATGAAACGGAGAGCAGCAAAAATATATGCAGCCAGCAGATTTTCCTGCAGCAGAGATATAGTCAAGTCAATTTATCTATAGCAAACCAACCTAGGCTAAACAAAGTGCTGTACAAGGTTATATTATGTAATAAAAACTAAGGAAGACAATACAAATATGGACACAATGAACATCATACAAACATACATCTATACAAATGTATAAAAGTGTGAAGTAAATGTATATATACATACTGTATATAGACTACCATTATGTAGAATGCTCCAACTTTCAAAGTGTTGTATTATCAAATGTACTATATTTTTGAGGTATTAATTTCACCGTTGTAGTTGGTTGAGATTGAGCTCCCTTAACTACTTTATACACTGTTAGTAGTTTAATCTATAACAATACATCATTCCATATAAGTATAAGAGATGTTCTGATACCAATACCAGTATTGGTATTGACTCCAATACTGCCTAAAACGCTGGTAACGGTATTGGGTTAAGTACTGGAGTTTATGCACCGATCAGATACCACGTAATGAAGCCCTAAAGAGAATCTATGGTTAAGTAGTTCATTTAAAATCTTTTTCTGTTATAATTGACTGTCAAACTGGATGATAAAAAACCTTCTGTGGCGTTAATTGTCTGTGTTTGTTCATGTTTCACAAAGAGTTTAACCTGAGCCAGACAACAAATATATAAATCATATCACATCCATACAGTACACATCCATACTTTACCATATACCAATCCATAAAACATAATAAAATATGTGACATACTGGTATCGTATCAGTACTCGGTATCGGTTGATACAGAAGTTCAGGTATCAGAATCGGTATCAGGAAGCAAAAAATGGTATTGGACCATCTCTCTAAATGGAAATACTTATGTACAAGTATCCCAAAGTGTACCTTAGTACAGTACATAGAGTAAGTGTAATTTGTCAACAAATGCCACATTATATATTTGACACATCTCTAAAACAATCTAACCAGGACATTAACCCGAGCCAAGACTGATCTTAAGCCTGCGCCCTCCTCTTATCTGACTGATTAACTTCACCAATTTCACACACAAAGTCAATCATCTCCTCCTCAATTATTCTACTTTGAATTCCATCCAAAATAAGATATTTCCATTGTGAACAACATATCCTCAAACATGCAAAAGTAACCACATTCTATTTTCAAAATCAAGGCATACCTTAACAGCTATAAGTTATGTATAACTGTATTTATAACAGTTACAAGTTAAGTTATTCAATGTAAATGCTTCCTTTCCTTTTGAATGTGTGTTTGTATTTACTGTACGTATGTATTTCGAGTCATTTACTTTGATGTTGTTTGACTCTGATTCCCTGAAGAAAACAAATTGTCTGTAGACAAAAGTACAAAATCTGACTACCTAGAACATTTCAAAGAAATTTGGAATGGGCATTTCCCTTTTTGAGTAATATTTAAAGTTTAACGTTATTTTTCTGGCTTATAAAGCATTGGATGTTCTGGCATCTGTTTATATCTCGGACCTGATCCATCCGTACACTACTAACAGGTCCCTCAGGTCTTCCAACCAAGGATCACTGGTGGTCCCACGCACTCGCTTAAAAACTAAAGGTGACCGAAGCAGTGGTTCAAAACCTGTGGAATCCTACTGTCTCATGTTCTGCAGTCTCTGTGAAAGCTTTTATAAAGCAGCTGAAGACACATCTGTTTAAATTTGCGTGTGACACGTTTGTATATTTGGGTTTTAATTGTTAAAATGATTTTCATTGGTCATTACATTTTTTTTCTCTTGCTTATTCTCTATTGGATTGTACTGTATTCTTACTAATGTTTATCATGTGAAGCACTTTGTGAATTTGGCTGTAAAAGTTGCTATGTCAAATAAACTTTTTATTACTTATTATTATTATTTAGTCCAAACTTTCAATCATTCTCTACTCTGATCATTTTATTTTTCTGGATGAACTGCTCCAAAGATGGAACAAGTCATAAAAAATAAAATAAAATAAAAGTAAAGAAACCATGTGCTTCCACCTACTGGACAACAGTGTCAATACTGCTTCAATGTTCTTCTAAGCTATTATTAATTTCCCACCTCAGAATATGCTTAGCCCTGTTGAAGCTCATGAGAAGTAGATGCTCCCTGCAGAGGTGTAGTAGCCCGTACAATCTGTCGAATATCTCTGGGACAGCAAGACACTATTCAGCTCGAACTCTCCAAAACGATAAGCCCCAAATTTCTGTAATGAAAACAGCAAATAATGATAATAGAAACTTCAACAATACCAAACTTTATCATCAATATACCTTATTTTGCCAATTTAACAATATTTTCCAATTACAAAAGTAGTCTAACCACTAAATGATTTCGGAAAGCCGGCACTGTGTTTAAAAAGTTGATCTTTTTAAACTCTTTGGAATAAAAAAGACATAGGTAGTAGTAGTAGTCACCCACAAACATGGTGTTACCATGGTGATGAGCAAATGAGCACTTAGCAGGCACTCTTGTGTCATTTTCAGAGAAAAGAAAATTAAGGATTTTTGTTATTCAAAGAAAGATCTGCTCTGCACTAGAGAGGAAAAGGAATGTGAATTCCAGAGCTTGTTTTATCTGCAGTGTCAACTTGGTGTCACATTTCACTCGTCATACACAAAAAACTGCACATGGATGATTTTAGTCTTGTTCTGACAAGTGCTACTTTAAAAGAAATCAATGAAAACGCTAATCTTTGAGCAACTGTGTACAGACTTAGTCTTGATACCCTCAAATAACAAGTTTCATCAACATGCTCTAAAGCAGGGATTATTACAATTATAATTATTGTCATTATTATGATTATTGTTTTTATCTTATATTATTGTTGGTTGTTTTATTCCTTTACATTTTTTTATTCTGACTATATTTGCTTCATTGCAGTCTCAAAATTAGCACAGAAATCAAGCATCAAGCACAGAAAGCCCTTTGAAACTTTGTTTTGAAAAGTATAGCATTCTAAAGCAGTATAAATAAAATGTATTAATATATAGACTACTATTACTACAAGTCCCGAATGAGAACAAAATACACTTTGACATGTCACAGAATGGAAAAGCACAGGTTCAAATAATCAAATAAAAGATTGAATGGAAGTTGAATTCAATTCAGCTGCATCAGTTTCAGTGTTTGGGTTTTACTGTCACGGCTTACTGGGACACCTGAATAGAAATGTATACCTATAGCCGTTTCATCCAAAACTGAACATCACACACTTATAGGTTACAGACTGGAGCTAGATTTAAACACTAAAAGTGTTGTGATTTGAAATTGGAGAAACCATAACTGGCTTCTAAGTAGATCAGGTGGGTTATCGTCTAATTACATGTCCCTGCTGGTTTGGAACATCATCATTTAGTACAAGCCTAAAATCAAAACACCCTTATGATCGGTGGGAGTGAGTCAGCCCAACATTAGCCTCATTATCCTCTGTGCAATGCTAGAGTGGCAGCAGGGTGCCCCCCCACCTCCTGAATCTTAAGACTTAAATCTCTTTATTTTTAAGAACTTTTACTTGGCAAGCTCTCATATACCAATGAGACTCCAAAAGCAATGAAAGTGTCAACTACAATTGAAAAGCCTATGGACAGTGCATGGTGCAATATTGCCGCCGGTGGCTAAATAAATAATCAAATTATAGTAAATTTCCAAATATATGTTTGGTTAGACATTTCTCTTCTATTATATCATAAAATGTTTCAGGACTATGACTGTCCTATGGATAAAAACTTTCAAAAGCCTAATGTGTAGTCAAGTCATGAGTCAAGCAATGAACACAAATCTGTGAGTTTGTAATCCAGCAGTTCTTAAAAGGACAGGCCTCTAACCTTTAATACGTTTCTGGCATCAAAAGCCTCTCGTACGCTCGTGGTTTGTCTTCCTGGGCCACCCATGTCTTCAACTGGAAAAACAGTGTAAAAAGACAAGCTGAACAATGTTACACAGAACAAAAAACAAACATGTTATCTCCTGTACAAATATGCATGTTTATGTGCTGCTACAATAGGCAATAGCAATGTGACAATCAAGGTCATGTGGTTGTGAAATGTGTTTGTGAAACATGGACTGAGGAGAAGAAAAAACATTGAGTTTTAATCATCTACATTCTGGCAAACACGGTCTACAGTGTCACGGCCCCTCCCTTGTACTGTGCGGTTTGTCAGCTCAGTACAAATTTGAGAACTGGAGCTGGACTTTATCCATGGCCAAACTGAATGAAGCCATTGTCAAGGTACTTGGAAAACACGCCGCTTAGTGCACGTAAACAGAGCTGTGGCCAAACAGAGAACTGGCTGCCTGATGCCTATCTTTAGGAATTTGTTGTTGTTAATTGTTAAAGATTCAGTTTAGTCATCACTGTAGCTCAGATCCAAGCCAAAAGATAGTAAGGGGACATTGGCAAATAGGTTAAAGGCAGAAGTTACCAATGTAGCCCCAACAGGTCAATAACATTGTTTTTTTAGATTCGCTGCTGCCACATATGATGCTTGCATGTAATGTCTCTACCTGTGGAGTTCTTTCTGAACACAGTGTTCATCACAGTGCCATGCAGCTTCACTCTGTCCCATTCTCGGACCATCAGCCCGGCTGAGACAAAGTGCTCTACCAGCCGATCTGCAATCATCTGTAACCTTAAAAGGACCGAGAGGAAAAAAATTGTGGGGTGTCATCTTTGTGAATGCATTTCATTTTGTTGGATTTGTTACTGATTCACTTACCTGTCAGATCTGTCTTTCAGATTGACTTTGGCGTACAAGACGTCCACCATGGCTGGGTCATCATTCATGTACTCTATACCTGTCACCTCCAACAACAGAGGTTTTCCTTCTGTGATTTCCCTGATGGCAGACGGAAGAAAAGCAGATTACATGGATTTACCTGGCATTTCACGCTTATAATTTAGTTATTTTATTGTTAGGCTTCTCATAGACTGAATGTTTAGCAATACAATCTGTCTGTTTGTAACACGGCGCTGTGCTCTAAGTATTGTTTCTTGTGTATTTGAAACTAAATTCACTTGTAATCTTATCTAATCCAATCATAATATGAAATTGTATGTAATCTAATCTGATTCAATTTAATCTAACCAATCCTTTAAATTGCAATGACATAAAATCATTAGTTATTTTAAAAAAATAAGGCTGGTGGTAATCTACATTTGTCAACAAATCCAATGAATAAACCAACACAAACGTTAGTCCGTGTCTCAAAACGTTACAATTTACCCAGCCCAGATTCAATGTGTAACTACTGAAGATGTAAATCTTAAAAAAATGGGTCACAAATATATTTCTTTCTTTTTTTTAACGTTTTAACCTTGATTTCTAAGCATTGTAGTTGTTGGGTACTATTTTCTGCTGTGGATTTGGTGCACTAGTGTGTATTTACAGCAGCAGGTTGTGTACACAGGATAGACTAAAAAACTAAAGTGACCACGTTCAGAGTCATGCATCTGTCACCCAGAGCAACGGTATGGCTCATTGATGTGTGTGATCTGTCTTTTTTCTATAGCACAAAAGAATAAGCTATATCAGGCTTTGGCTACTTGTTTGTAAGATCAATTCGTTGTTGGTTTTCATGGGCTTTGTTAGCAACAAGAAAAAGAAAAATCTTTTCAATAGAATTATACTTTAATTAAAGCGGTTTGATTTTGTTTCCTTTATCTTCTGTTTTTATCTCAAATGAAAACAGTGCTTTTTAGTTAAAATGACATTATCTTAGTATGATAAAAATAAAATAAAAAAATATATAACTTGTTTGGCCCCTACCTAATGAAGTTTTGACACTCTTGGAGGTGTTCACATGCTTTTTTCACTTCCATGTCATTTAACAGTGCCAGGGTGCCGATTGTCAGGTGAAGCTTAGCAGGGTTCTGAAAGATGCTTCCCTCTACTCCATGATCCTACACATCAGGTAACAACAACAGAGGATGTATAAAGGAGAGAAAACATGGCCACCACTGCCCTTCGTCGTTACCATTCATATTCCTTCTACGATACCTGTGAGCACTGCCGCAACACCTCGTCTTTAAAGCTCAGCAATCCTTCTTGAATTTTGGGATCATTCAAAGGGAATGACAGAAAATGCGTGAAAGGCTGTTTCTTCCTGAAACTCTCAACAAGGACCTCAACCCGTGTGACAGCAGATGAGACTGCAGCTTTATGGGAACCTGTGATAACTGTCACACACAGGAAGAAAGTCAAGATTAAATCCTTTGGTTCAGAGAGCACTCTTTAATCTGTTTTACGATGCTCTTAATCCTCACCAATCTGTCCTTCCACTCCTTGTTTTGGGATGCTGATAGATGTCTTTGTGTCAAACTCCAGACGTCTGCGTGTCTCTCCTTTTTTCCCAATGATGTATCTGAACAAAGAAATGATGCTTCTTAGAAACAAAACCACTTGTGCTTTTTAAATTGAGATGATACAGAACAAAAAGTGCATTTTATAGATAACTCACTTGTAAAGAACACTTGGGACATCAATAGCACAGCGGTATCCCTTATCAGTCTGTTCAATGTAGTTGGTATCACAAGTTTCATCAGCTGCAAAGTCTTCACTCTCTTAACATGTTAAAACCACAAATATACAGATAGTATTGGGTTGTTGTAATACATTGTGGCTTCAGTCTGACACCACTTTATATGTCATGATTCAAACATTTATACTAACGTTAGCAGTTTACGTTGACAGGACTTAACTTACCTGGTGGTCCACTGTAACATACATCTTCTTCTTCTTCCTCCTCTTCATAATGTTCTTCCTTAATGAAATTCCTTCGATACATTCTACCATTTATATTGATAAGAGCTGGACGTAAAACGTCCATAATGTTGTTAAACTAGAAAACCTAACAACACAAATAAATACTTGAATTACCCTCTAGCAAGCTAGCTACAGGAAAAAAATGTGTGACTTAGCTTATGTCTCTTTTTAACAGCTTTTTTATAGCAACTAACTAGTAGTTAGGTTAGTTAACGTTTACATGTCGGTTTCCTGCTTTACGACAGACAGGGGCCTGGTTTACGGCATTTGCTTGTTACGTAGTGTTGCATTCACGTGCTCCTACGAAGGTCCTATTTCCCGAGTTGGAAAGTCGTTCCTACGACTACGTGTGCTTAGCTTCAAATCGCCATGTGAGAAAAACTGACGCTGCAAAGAAAATGTGTATTTTCTTGCTCAGAGGTTCTAAACAATAGCTGTTTCCAGTATTTGTTTCCAATTTATATTATGATTTTGTCCCAGACTTGTAATGCACCAGTTGTATTTCCCTTAAACAACTATAATGATGATTTGACTTACTCGTTACCAGGGTTATTGCTAATAAATACCCTTTCTTATTCATCTAGGACACTCTACAATATGAGGACAGCAATATTTAGGCGACTTTTGCGGCTTAATATGACGCCAACTCGGCAAGTAGTGTAGCAAAAATAACCAACTTTCCGAGTTGTTGTTACGATCAAAGGCAGCATTCATGGGAATTTTCCGAGCATTCTGACACAAGCAGCATGTTTAGTAGATCTACAACATTGATGTATAAGACCACCATTCCATGTCATGGAGGATTTTTGACTTTAGATGTAACTAGGAACAAACGGACATGAAAAAACACTCCATGTTATCAAGGCGGTTGCGGGAACACTACATAGATAGACAGTTAAAGAAATGGACCACCGCCGATTCAAACGTAAAGTGCTGTCTTTGTCGTAAACTAGAGTCAAGACATCTAAACAAAACAACAGAGTAAACTGCGCTGATTCAAAGTCTAAATAGATTTCCCGGAGCGTCGAGGGTAAGTGATATTGTTTAAAAAGATAACAAGATTATTGCCATGTTGTCTAGTAACATTATATAATGAAGAATGTGCGTTGCCTATTTTGGTGTCGCAGTTAAATCAATTAACTTTAGCTAGCTAGCTTTTTTAAGCTGATATGGCTATATTTAACGGCCGTCATGAAAACTAAAAACGATATACGACGGTAACAGCAACATAGCCTTTTTTCTGTTGTGTGTGTTTTAAAGTGTTCTAAGGCAATGGCAGCGTCTTCTTCGTCCTCCTCTGCGGGAGGTGTGAGCGGCAGCTCGGTGACTGGCTCTGGATTCAGTGCTTCAGAGCTCATCCCTCCAAGAAAGGTCCTGTACACATATCCTAAAGGCGCAGGTGAAATGATGGAAGGTAAGATCAAACACGCAGCTAAAGGCATCTGTCGTTAACTGTCCGTCTCCTCCCAACAAGACAGGGGATATGAGAACCGCATAATAAGACTGCACCTTAGTTTTATTATAGGTAATTTACAGTTAAAAAGCACTGGGCCAAATAAGTTAGTCCCAGGCGGATCCCACAGCTAAGCCTCTGTTTTCGGAATCACACATACAAGGAAAATTGCAGCTGTTTTGAGGACATTTCCAGATTCCTAGAAGCAGCTTCTATCAAGCCGGGAAAACAAAATTATAATAAATGAAACAATAATCAATGGGCAGCACAATGAAGTTCCTTTAACCCACTTCCCAAGTGGTTAACTAAACAAAGATCTCCTTACTATGCTTTTAATTCAAGCACTTGAGGAAACTGGAAATGCCAAAGTGACTTTCCAGGTTGTTTTTTAAGGGTTGGCTTTTATTTATCTTTTAAAAAATATAGATGCTTTGTTTTTCATCAATGCAAAAGTCTCATTAAAAAAACAATGAGTTGCACAACCTGGGGCTATAATAAAGTCACATCACAAGCTTGTCTTTTTTTTTTTTTAACTGAATTCCCATATAGTACTCCGACATATCCATTGTCAACATGTGTCTGAATTAAACAATGGTAAAGTCTTTGCTATCTCGCAATTTTCTGGACAACAGCAAATCCTATGTAGCTTTACATAGGATTTGTGGAGGAAAAGGCCATCTGGCTTCATCAGCCTCCCACATCACTACATACTATCAATATTCAGATGATACTGGGTCGACTTAATGACAACAACTCCATTACAGCCTGACCACACTCCATCTCTCATTTCACACAGTGGTGCACTGACAGCTACCTCCATCTGAATATAGAAAAAACAAAAGAACTGGTCTTTAACGCACCAAACACTGGACTGTTTTCTGTCTCCATCCATAACAAGTCAGTAGAACTGGTCAACAACTTCAAATAACTTGGACTCACTTTGGACAATAACCTCAGTTTTTGATCACCGATAGCCACAAACCATCTCAACAGAGATTAGGTGTCATTAATGAACTCCGAGCACTTTCTATTGCCCCATGCCTCCTGTTGTAACTTTACAAAAGCATAATCCCACCCATGATCCTGTTGTACTGTTCCCCCTGTTTCTAAAACAGGCTCACCGTTTCTGACATAAACAAACTCTCCAGATCACACACGTCACATCCAATGTTATCAGCTCCCCTACACCCAACATCTCAGACCTGAACCATCACACGCCTTGCCCTCACCATTGCCAATGACACCAATCCCTCTCTATATCCACACTTAACACTGCTGTCATCTGGCCGCAGATACAGGACTGAGGTGCAGAAGGACTCTCTTTGGCAGAAGTTTTATGTCGCTAACTTTGTATAGATCCAGTGTCGCTGTTGTGTCTATATATCTGTCTTCATCTTATCTATTATGGGACAATAAATATTGATCCATCTACTTTGCTGCCAGTCTAGCTCAAAATACATGCGCACAATTAATGCTGTTAGTTTGGCTTGTGCATTAAAGCACAGAGTGTTGCAATGTTAAAAACAGCTAACACAGTGATGATTAGGATTCAAGGTCTCGAGCTTTATCTCTAGTTTATTTTTAAAAGGCTGAAGGCTGTAAAAGGCATAATATTAAACTTTGAACTTCTCTTTCTGGAGTAGCTTGAAAGCCCCATTTTGACCCTAGTGATCTGTTATCAGTCCAGTAAACAGCAAGGCTGTGATTTTGGCTTCACCACCATCTAACTTCTTCACTTTTGTGTGTTTCTTTTTAGATGGTTCTGACAGGTTTTTATGCGAGTCTGTGTTCAGCTACCAAGTTGCCTCCACACTTAAACAGGTTAAACATGGTAAGTCCGTAACTCTACAAGTGCAAAATGGGCTTGTTTTGGTTGATCCATTAAAACCTGGCACCCTTATACTAAAGTCACAATTGTATGTTCTTCCAGATCAACAAGTGTCTCGAATGGAGAAACTTGCGAGCTTGGTGGAGGAGCTGGAAGCAGATGAGTGGCGGTATAAACCAATTGAACAGCTATTGGGATTCACACCATCTTAGATTTAAAAAAAAAAAAAAAAGCGAGAGACCCAGATGCCTTTTGGATAATAAATCAGCCAAGTAGAAGAAAAAGGTTTATTTCACGTCATAAATTGTATTCCTTGTTTATGGTTGTGTGGTAGTGTAAAATAGGATCTGGAGATACTGAATGGGAGTTGTATAATTAGGTCCCTTTGACTTATGTATGAGCATGTTTTTCTTTTTTTAAAACAACCTGTTATATTTTACCCAGTATATTATTATAAACCAGACCAGTGTCAACCAATATCTCCTCGTAATATACTAATCAAGTAAACAATTCAAAATGTTGTAATAGACTGTTAATAGATTTTTATTTAAGGAAATAAAGGTGTTTACCAGTCCAATCCGCTCTTTGCCTTCAGTGTCATGAGGAAAAAGAGCTTTATTCACGTAATAAATACCTTAACATGAGGCATTCTGTTTCCACATGACTGCACTGTAACTCATACATTTTGAAAAACTGATCCCTGATCATCGCTGCTCATTCCAACAGCACCTGGAGCAAAACACTGAGAGCTTGTAAATAAAGTCAGACTTGGACATTCCTTGTACTGTTTACGCTTAGTGTTGCATTTGTTTGTCCTAGCCCTCTAATATGCAGATGGACAACTACATGTTTGTGCTGTTTGTTTTATGTTGAGAATGTACACTTACTCAAATGATACTCAAATGAGTTGACGTCTGAAACTTCACTGATGTGATTACTTCTGCTTCTGTGCCACTTCTCTGCTGTGTTGACAGCGAGGAAACGTGTTGTTTTGCTCAGTGAATGAATGTTTTCAAACAAACGAGGGGTGGGAAGGGACAAAATGTACTGTTCTCGGTGTCAATGACTAAGGACGGCCCTGGACGTTGCAAGACCCGCCTCCAGCGGCAGCTCGAACAATGCAAAAGGTTTACATCACTCTTTCTAGGAACTTCATTTACAAGTTGTTTGCTCATAGTTCTTAAAAAAATGAAACTGGTTTTATATGAGCAACTGAAATCTTTAACCTTGGCCCAAACTTTATGTTATGAAACAGGAACTAACATGTTGTCCCCCATCTAAACTTTCTGACAAATCTTAATCCACAACATCCTCCCTCAGAACATACTGTACTGACACGTGATTATGTCTTTCAGTTCCTCCCTGAATAAAAGTGCATGCTGTCCCACTCACGTGTAGCAGCGCAGCATATGTCTTGGCTGCTTTCCAGTTTTCTTTCTTTAAGCAAACATTGAATGTGGAATGTACAGTAAGGCCCAACACAACAGAAACCCAGCAGCAGGATTTCTTGCAACTAGCATGCCATCACTTACAAATCACTAACAAATGAACTTCATATAAAGTGATTTATATTATCTATTTAGGAAACTTGTATTTTGCTTTTATTCATATTTTCTGTAGTTTTCTTTGTTCTGTTTACTTGACTTCTGTTCTATGTATTAGATTATTTATGCACAATGCTGAATAGCATGCTGTCACTGTACTCTGAGCACAATGACACTAAAGATTGATCTATCTATATACTGTATCTATCTATCTTAAAGCACTTTTACAGCACCAGAACATATTATGGGACAGTAAGGCTAGATAAATCATTGAATAGTAGTGTCAGCTATATCCTTCTGGTGCATTCCTGTTGCTCTGCATGTTTTCATTGTCGTTCTATTTGAGGGCAAACGTAGGAAGATATACATCTTTCAGAATCAGCATCAGTTTCAGTGGCCAGTTAGTGTTAACATATACAAGGGAATTTGACTCTGGCTTTTTGTAGCTCTCAAAGAACATACATGATAGATATATGGCTAAAATCAAGGAAAACTATTCTAGATACACATTTGATTAATATATACAGATTTGTGTATAAAAAAGTGAACACCTACAGCCATACATACATAAACAAATGTACATAATACACACAAGTAAAGAAACAGCTCTGGGGTGGTAAACAGTATTACAACAGGACAATGCAAAAGTGCAAATGGTGCTGGAATAAATATACGTATTAATGCAACATAACAGGTTGCTTATACATCTGAGGTGGGTATGGCAGTATATACAATATTTGACGAACATTGGACACTTATTAGCATATTATCATGTTCCCAGTGTTGCAATATGCAGATGCTTGTGTGTTGTTTGCACCTCTCTGTAGCAGATGAAAAATTCTGATGTAATGCTTGAGCAAAACAGGTGACGTAATGTGCACTGCAACACTCAACCAGCTGAGCCTAGCCTGCATTGACTTTATCAGTGCCATCTTTACACTGGGTGCACTTACAGCAAAGCCAGTTATTTATGCTTATAGAGGATATTAAACAAAGAAAATACAATATGATCTTTGCAAGTCCAGGCAAGTCCTTGTATATTTCCACAACACTGGGGTCTGCTATTCATCACCCCAACCCCCCTTCTCCTCCTCCTGTTTTTCTTTCTTCTCTGCTGGCATGTTACCAGGCAAGATTTAGCTCCGATACCGTGCCTCTCTTTTTGATTGGCTGGCTGGACATGAGTAGGCGTGGCCTACTAGCTGCTATAAAGTCATTGTTGCAGGACAAACCGCAGAGCTCGGCAGCTGGTGTATGAATGAGGAAGTCAAGCAGTAACAAGTTCCCAAATGGTTGTTTTTGCAGATAATAACCTTTCAAATAACTTTCTTAAACATCGACAACGGACTTGAACGACACCGTTGTCAAATAAGATGTAAGTACTATATAATTACTGATATTGCTAACCTGATAGTTAATCTGAACAGTTTAACAGCTAACGTTTAACAAAGATGTTCTCCTGTAAACTTGTCCTGTTCATACATTCCTTAACAGGCTACAGTAAAAAGCATGTTACTTTTGTATTAATTAATTATGTTTAACTTGCAACCAATGTCTTTTATCTTGAGTTTGAGTGCTTATCTGTTGTTTTTGTCTCCTCCTAAACAGCTGACCACAAAAGCAGCCTCTACTGTTGAATACTGCAAATAGGACAACCATGCCTTCTCTCTCCGCACCCACTGATGTCGGCAGCTCACCCCCTTCTCCAGTGGACAGCAGTCCCAGGAGGCTGTCCTGGGGTAAACTGGTGCAAAGATTAGCTGATTTCAGCACATCTGCCAACAGCAGCAGTATTGAGTCAGTGTCCAACAACGGCAGCAGGAGTGATCTCTCAGACTCAGGTAAACATCAATGCAAACGTTACTTAGAGGTGGATTAGCCATTGCTCTTTATTCAGATCTAACCCATTGTGTCTCGTTAACAGGGTCAGATATCTACAGTGACCTACCTCCCTGTAATGAAGACCTGTTTTATGACCCAATGGAGGAGACCATCTTGAAAGAAGTAGTGGACCTTATTGCAGGAAGCCTGAGAGAAGCCAAAGACTCAGACTGCGCCTTGAGATGTGCCAAACTGCTCATCCCTGAGAAACTTCTGGAGCACATCGGACAGGAGCTCCTTCACCTGGCAGCTAGTGAGCCCTGCGGCTTAAGAGGGGCTCTCATTGACCTTTGTGTGGAGCAAGGGGCCATCTGCGAGAGCATGGCACAGCTATCTGTGGACCCCTACCTTGTCCCCACCTTTCAGCTAACTCTGGTTTTGAGGCTAGAGTCTGGCGGCCTGTGGCCTAAGATCCAAGGACTTTTTAGCACAAAGTCTTCTTCCACTCCAGTCGTGAGACAAGCTATTAAACTTAGCACTGGTTTCCGAGTGATCAGAAAGAAACTGTATTGTTCTGAAGAACTGCTCATTGAGGAATGTTGAGAAATAAATTGGACCCTTGATGTTTTATTGTTTTTTAAAAAAAACGCCCTGTTAAGTTCACTGAAGGGCCTTGTTACTTTAACTACATGCATATGATGCCTTTGGAAGTGGAAGGATGGATTGTGTCATGATGTAGCATATTGTTCCCACTGTAAGGGAGTTTATGGTACCTGGAGCAGGTGTTGTTTAAAATGACATGATACATGTGGAATGTTTTGCGAGTATTAAAGCTCGTACATCTGTTTCTATAAAAACGTACGGCAGCTATCCGATCATAGTCATTAAAAACCATTGTTTTTTTGCTCTTTATACATGGCAATAAGTTGTGTACACCAAGTGATGAATTGTACACCAAGCAAATCGTTAGGGGCTCTAGTTACTGCTTGAATTTAAGAACAAAGGCTTTCCAATGCCTGCATTGTGAAGTTTATGTGCAAGCTGCGGCTACGTTTTTAAATGTAACTTGTATCTTGTTTCTGTGTAGACCTGTACTGCTTTCAACTTTATTTATTTGACATTCAAATATTCATAACATTGCACTGTTTTTGTACTTTCGTGACTGAAAATAAATTATTTTTTTAACAATTCTTTTCTGTTGTCTTAATTTATGTAACATCAAATTTAGATCATCCATTTGCAGTTTTATACCCAGATTCCTTTTTTTCCCCCCATGGGAATTTGGGAACATTATGAGGTAAAAGTGTGATTCTTCTAAATTTACAACCACATATATGAAGCTGTATGCATGTATTTCAACAAACTATGCCAGAATACTAAAATAGCTGTAGTGAGGAGGAGTAATGTTCAGCTCGATCAGCTGTCAGGCAACATGTACAGCAATGACAAAGTTTCAAAACTGAAGAAGAAGTTTTATTTTGGGCGAGCCAAAATTAAAACGTAGCACATCTGCCAAAAACAGCTGAGTACATTTGCGGTGAAAGAATGTAACGCTGTCGTTCTTGCCCTGCACGTGCTGCACGTCCCCCAAAATGTGTACGTGCACAAAGCTATGTTTCCTGTTTCCAGTTTCAACGGGCCAACTGGCAGGCTTCACGAGCTGAATGTGCAGACCGAGCTTTTGTCTCCTCATTCTGTGCTTATAAGTGATGAGTCGTATCCAACACCTTTTAACCATCCTTATTTATTTTCATCTGGGAGTAAGAACATGGTGGAAAAGGTGAGCAAGAACTGCATTGTCCTTGTACTTATCATCCATTTTTAAATAAATAATACAAAACATAAACAGCATACTAAAACATGACAAATATTGCTTTTTCTAACAGATCATATTCATCAGAGACATTATGCCCAAAAACAAGAACGTCCCACTTTCTGGGTAGGCACATATCTCATTATCTTGGCTTTCATTGTGAAGTGCAAATCATTCTAACCTTAATACAATTAAAAGAGGCAAAGGACATATCCTAACTGTTCACACACATACACACACAGAAGAGAAAACTCAGGTGTTCAAGTGTCTGACAAACCCTAGACATGACAGTAGCCTATATTCATTCCCATTATTACTGCATAGTTTCTGAATGTGCATTTGAACTCAAATCAGCTCGTCTTCTCTGCTGATTTGTCTGTGTTAAATGAAAGAGGAAGAATATGATGTGGTATCTAAGGAACTGCTACATAAATAACATCCGTACGACTATATCTAATCTCACTACATTCTGATTTCACACTGCATTCTCACAATAAAACACGAAATGACCACTGCCAGCTTCATGGATCCCATTCAGAACTGGGGCTTGGAGGTTTTTCCAAATCCCTGTCTTGTCAGAAGAACAAACTAATTTGAGTGTTTGTTTTTTTCATTTCAAAACATTATATTAATATTGTATTTTAAATTCACATACTAAATTCCACAAGAAGGGCTGCAGCCAGTTTGTGTGGCCAACGTGATGCTGATTGGTGCACTGGTGCCGGTTTGTTTGCTTGTTGAGTCATCTTCAGTCTCCAGATTGCTAAAGCTCATCTATTTACAGCCAATAATCTTTTGTGTTTATTCTGGAAACCTGGAGACAAAAAGCAAAGAAATAAAAAGGAAACATTTTCACTTTGTTAAATGAAAGAAAACATGCACGCTGTGTTGAGCGATAGGTTAAAAAAATTAAAAGATAGAGACCTTGCTTTTAATTATGAAAGCAGCATCAACCGTGTAATAAAGCTGTGATCTCGGACAGCTTGGCGCAGCTTGGTGTGCGAGCCCTCTGTGCTCTTTGGTACAGATCATTGTCTCCGAAATAGCGAGCTCTGTAAAGCATGCCTTCCTCTGCAGGAAACATCAAAAACAATTAATGAAAGATCTATGAGTTGGTAACAAAAATCTGAATACTTCTTTAATCATTTTCCCAGAACTAAAAATGGCACAAACAACAGACAATATTCATACTTAAATAAATAAATACAATATGTTTTCTTGGCAAACATACTCTGTTGTTTTTCCTTCCAGCAATTGTTGCGAAGGTTTGAAATATAATCATCCTCCACCGTCCGCTCCAAATTCTTCAAATCTAGTCCTGTAAACTCCCTGGAGAACTGCTCCCCTACATAATATGGCACCTTCAGGTTCTCCGTCAGCCTCCTCTGTGTGTAACCTGCTGACCTGTGTGAAAATAGGATCAAGTGTGGGAGAGATATCATATGACTGAACGCAGCACAGGGCTGACAGATCTGGCACCGCCTGTCTCTGTTAACATCACTCATAGCCCATAATGGCTCACAGAAGTGTATCTGCAACACAAAGGCAGACAGCATGGAGAGAGGCCAGACGAATGGAGCCAGCAATCCTTGCAACAACACAGAGGTCTGTGATTATTCAGAATTAACTGAGGCAGCATCGACATGTTATTTCCAAATCAAACAAGAAACTGAAATGTTAATACAATGGCTATGTCTTGGAAAGTAATCTAACTGCAAATACTTTGATAGTAAATCTACCTTTAGGCTGGTTAATCTATCTTCTTTCTAAGTCAGTGACATTTCAAATAAAATTCTTTGTTCTTTGGCTTGTACAAAAAAATAGCGAGACAATACTTTATAACAGTTATGAAATGCACTTGGGTTGGGATCGTGAAGATAATATTTGGATTGGAAGTTTTAAAAACAGTTAGTTTGTGTCATTTAACAACTGCCTAAAAAGGCAGGCGTTCAGAATAAGGGAATCACACTCACGACCTGAAGCTGAGGCTGTAGGGGGGGCTGTTGACCATGATCTGACTGAGGGCCGACACAATAACCAGGATGAGGATGGGCATGACCTGCACGAAGAGAGCAAAGCCTCCCTGCAAAGAAAACATTGCCATGTCAAAATCTCACAGTGGAATCAAACACACTTGCTTTGAAAAAAAAACAACACATCTTATAAAAGACACTTGAATATTGCTGTGTGCACCATAATATGTAAAATTACAGGTGGCTCAATGTCTCCCGGTGCTGTTTAACCATAACATTACATTATTTTCACAGCTCTAATGATAACATCAAACTCACATCCCGCTGTCGCTCCCTTCTCTCTCGCCTTTGGTAACGCATCCGCCCATTAGTGTACACATTAGCATTACCTAGGTTAATGTAGCACATGTAGCACTTAATAGATAGACCAGACCAAGTATTACAAATAAAAACACTATATTTCACAAGATTGGCATTAAAGACACAAAACAGTGACACTAACTTGATGGGTAACCCCCTCCAAAGAACATGTTAAAGAGGTCTTCAGGGGAAATATCTGGCTCGAAGTTCCCGCTGTCTGGGCTGTGTGTTGAAGGATGCCTCCTCTCTTCTCCACACTGATCATACTGTTGTCTTTTGTTAGCATTACTCAGAACAGCATACGCATTCCCAATAGCTGTTGAAAATAAATAAACAAGAAGTCAAATTATGTTTGAGCATCACAAAGAAGGGCTGAAAGGCCACTTCTGTAGCCATAACTATCGCCTCTAATTAGGCTTTCTGCTTCTTCATGACACCAACATCAGTGATGAATGAACGTTCACCTTTAAAGGCTTCTGTAGCACCTGGAGCATGATTCTTGTCTGGATGAAATTTCAAAGCAAGTTTTCTATATGATCTTTTGAGTTCTTCCTCAGAGGCGTCTGCCTGGACCCCAAGAATTTCATAGAAGTCTTTACATTGCTTTATCCTGTGTAGAGAACAAACAGTTCTCAGTGCCAGGGGCTCAAAGTATGTCAACCATTTCAATAAACCCATAGAGGAAATACCAGGGTTAGTTAACTTATCAGACTTACCTCTTTACGGCATCTAGCTGGTCTGCCGTGTAGGATTTCGAGGTGTCTGAAGGCTTTTCTTCCGGCCTGGTATCTGCTGTGTTGGTCTGCCGCTGTCGAGGCCCCGAGACCCCAGTGAAGTCTGAGTGGCCCCCTTCTCTAGATGCAAATCCATTCTTTGCTATTAGCTCCAGTAGTACTAGAAAGGACACAATCACAGTCATGTGAATTATAAAAGATATTCAGAGAAGCATTCAACATGGTAGCGGCTGAAAAGGTCCAGCTGAAAGCTGACACCAGAATCCCCTGCATCAGTGGTTTATGGGTGACGGACACATCAGCAGAGGCTTTGACAGCGACCCCTCAATCACAGAGAGTGTTTGTTAGGATGGATCATTAGATTACTTTAACAGCTATATAAAAGCGCCTTAATACAATATTTTCAGAGTAGAAACTGTGGTGCCTCTTAGGTATCTCATTTTAATATCTAGTTTTTGAAGTATCTATTAGATATCAAATTTGGGTTTTATAAGCGTTAGGAGGAAATTCTAATTAAACTTGAAAAATGTCTTCACCTATACTTCACCCATCAATCAAACAACATTTCACCCATATTAATGAAAACACTCAAATAACACACTATTTTAGACCAAATCTCTAAATATTAACATATTTGACAGTATTTTAGGATGGCTACTGGTGCATTCAGCCGAAAACACGGCTAGATACGTAATATGAGCTAAAAACGAACAGTAGTGGAGCCTTTAAGATGCCTCAAAAACACATTTGAGTTATATGTTGTTACGGTGTCTTAAGTCTGTGTTCAATATTAATTACTTTACTCACTGCCTGCATACTGTACACCCCTATATCAAAATATTGATTATAGAGCATATCAATGTGACAATATTTTAAGGATGACTGTTGGTGCTTTTAGGAGATATTTAGACATAGGAAAATGTGTGTGACAGAAATATATACACACTGTGGAAACTTAGTGAGAAGATCAACTAGGAGAGTCAGATATACTCCGAATTTTGTACTGTACATTATAACTTGTATCATGATCCAAGTTATTTGTGTATAATGGACATTTTACATAAGACATCTGATTACAGCTGCTGTGTTTTCTGTTTATTTGTGGTTGTAGAGTGCATGACATATTTCTTATTTTATGTGAGGTGTGTCATATCATACCCTGTATGGGTAAGACAAGATAAGATAAGATAAACCTTTATTTGTCCCACAGTGGGGAAATTGTGGTTTGCAACAGCAAATTTCAGAGCAAAATAGGTAAGTGTACAGGGATAGATAAATGTACAAAATATAGCAGTATAGGATAATACAATAAATTACACACAAATTATTAAGCTATTAAATTGCACTTTGAAAATTGCCCAAATGAAAAAATGATACATGTACGTATCTAGGTAAGCTATGTATGTATCGTCATGGCACATTTATATACAGTACATCATGTACTGTACATACGTTATATTATTTTGTGTGTATTTCTTACTTTTCTGTATATTGATATTGCCATGTATTATATTTGTGTAGTACCTCTTGGTCCGGAGCTGGGACTGGTGGGTCTAGAGATATGATGTGTTGTAAAACCAATAAACAGAGATAGTATAACACATAAGAAACAAGCTTTCTAGGCTCTGGGGGTCTTTGTGACCCCTCCCAATCTTGCCCTGTAGTTTACATTCTTCCTAGGCTTAGCAGATGTTTAGCACATCTGCTTCATGTTGAGCAGCGGTAGGCCTAGAGAATAGTTCATAAACAGTAGGAGGTTACAACATTATGACATGACAAAGTAACTAAACCAGCTAGCTCTCATCCAAGGCCCCGGCTACATGCGCTGCAGAGCTTATCAAGGATGCAGGTGATGATGCTGCGAACCTGTCCAGCTGTATAGCGCCCCTTTTCTTCGGCTCGGCCATCTTAACTCACCTTTCGCTTTCTCTGTTGGGAAGAGTCTCTGCGCCTTCTCCAGGAACCTCTGCGCCTTCTCCGGCTGGTTGTTGGTTAACGCCGAAGTTGCAATGTCAATGCAGCGCTCCGCCTCGTCCCTGTTTACTTCCATCGCAGCGGGCAGCGGACTAACTGGACCTGAAGTAAACACAGGCGCCTGCTGATGACGCCTCACATAAGCCGCACATAAGAACCGAAAAGAGAGAGAGACCACTTTTAGGATGTACAGAAGATGTTCTTTTCTACTGTATGTACTTTTTCTTCAATAAAATTTGAAAAAAAAAAACAAACACATTAACCACATTAACCAAAAATAAAAAAAAGAGAGAGACTGTGTCATACATTCTAGGACAACATAAAAAATGACATAGTATCTAAAACAACACATGTAGCACAGTTGAAGGGGAACATATGTTTTCACCTACTTTGAAAGTAAAGATAGGAACTTTTATATAGTAATTATTTTATTTTATTATCCTAAGTTCCATACAAAGCTCTAAATTCTCTAAATCAAGCCCATGTTTTAAACTGTTCCTAATCGAAATGTATATGTATTTTGAATCTCTTAAGTTGTTAACAAATAAAAAAGGTATTCTAATAACTAATAACTACTCAGAGATAGTTAATTAAAGCTATAGTGCGTAGTTTCAGCCACCCCCTTTAAGAAATTCTATGTAATGACGCAAAACGTCACGCAGGGGCTAGTAGCCAAGGAGGACACGGAGGACTACAGAACACACCATGGACTCTTCAGAAGAGGTTATTAGCTTCACCAGAAATGCAGAGAGAGTAGCGAGGAGCTAACAGTCTCATTGAGCTTTAAGCAACTCATTTGGCAATGGCTTGAATACAACATTCATTAATGTCCAAAAGTTACACATAAAGCTTTGGAAACTCCTGCTTTCATCACTTTTAGTTAAGTTTTTAAGCCTGTCACCTTTTCCTTTATTTAGTTTTTTTTTTTTAATTACTTTTATGTTTTTTCTACTTTTGTATTACGTAATTTGTGCCTATATCCACAATGTATGTTTACGAACTGAGATGAATGACTGTAAATTCAATTCTAAATCATGATAAAAACAAACAAGGCTCTGTCATCCATGGACTGTGTCCAATGTAGGCTAAATACGTAAATAATCCCTCATCTATTTTTTTTATTGTGAAATATCCAAAAGATTTTGGAGTTTATAACCCACTCTGTCCACTCTTTTAACCTTAGAGATATGATATGTTTTTATATTAATCCAGATGCCGCTCTGGATATCTGTTTCCATTTTAACTATTCAAGGCTGTGCCAAATTGTATATTTTCAAACAGACATTTTCTAATTCATTAGGCTACCTTTTTTCTTGACCTTTTCTCATATAATTTGGAAACTACAGCCTTTCCCCCCTCGAATCCTCTGAATGATTTTACTTGTGGATGCATGGCCTGTAGGCTACTCTTGTTGTTATCTTTTTTTAAATGGAATTTGTCCTTATTATTCTCACTCTATAGGCTATGCTTTGTATGAATTATTTTTAATCTACATGCCCTCATATTTTTTACATGTAGGACTATTGCACTTTGTCAATATAAAGGGAAGTAGCCTGGTAAGTGAGTGATTTTGGACACAGCCCGATCGATGTCCGCATGTCGTCGCCATGTCTGGGCTTGTGTACTGCGTAATTTCTTCACTAGATGGAGACAACACCTCTGTCTTTCAACGTTGCTATGGGTCATGAAGGTGAAACCTGAAAACTCATGGATTTATCAACACGTTTTAAATTGGATCCTGTGAACTACATTTTACTGCTTTGTTGAACATAATCCTAAAACATGCCACATGTTCTTTGAGGCGCAGTGACTTGAGCGATCCTCCTCTACTGCTAGGCCTATTTTACTAGTTCATATTACTTGCATTTTAACAGTATTTTTTTATTGTGTGATTTTTTTGTTCATAAAGATTTCTTTTTTTGGGACATGACAATCAAAACGTTCCTATATTTTCACAATACAACGTCAGGAGGGCGGGGGGCTTCTGCCGCTTTGATTGGTATTCAGTAACCTTTTCAACACCTTGTCGATTTCGTTTGAATCAACGCGTAAATGAAAATATGTGAGCGGTTAATTCAATTCATGTCTAGACAGCAGCGGCGGCTCTCCAGAGGAGGCATACATCTGGCAGGAGAATAAATAAATGGTGAACAGCAGATAAACAGGCAGCCAATCAGAGTCCGTGCTTGAGGCGGCATCCGAGCGCTGATTGGTCAGTCCCACCTCGAACTCCAGCTCTTATTGATGCGTTTGCTGCGTTGCGAACGCATCACTCTCTCTTTCTGGGTTGCTGTAGTTCTGTGTCAAACGCACCAGCTTCATCTCCACTTTTAACAGCCGGGTTCAATTCCCTACACGCATGCCTCTCTCTGGTGAGTTATTTATCTTCCCTTTATTTGTTCCACATGCGTAGCCTAATATTAATGCAACGCAGCAAATGTCGTATGTCAGATAGGAGTCAGCATCATCGTTACATGAACGTTACCATCCTCTTCCTCAGCAGCGCAGACCAGCAGCGCCAAATTGCGTAGATAGTGCAAAAGGAATTACGTATTCACCGTTTATGCCCGCATGTCGCATGTCACAAAAAAACAAGGAAATTAACGAGTTCTCTTTATTTGTTTCGCTCAGACAATCACCAAACCGCATCAACGATGACGGAGGCGGAGGCGTTGGAGAAAGAGCACAAGTCGGGCAACGTAAATGGTTTTACAGAGGCCAGCACAGAAGACATGTTTGATCACTCTTACAAAGAGAAAGAAGGCCACAAACCTCCCATGGTCATCGTATGGAGAAATGTCTTTTTGATGTCTCTATTGCATATAGGTGCCGTGTACAGCTTGTTCCTCATTCCAACAGCATCTCATTTGACCTTGCTTTGGTGTAAGTAAAAATACTACCTGTTACAGTATTACTGCTCTAAGCTGGCTGTTCGTGGCTTTTTATTTCGGTTGAATACATACATAGGTCACGTACCGGCTGTTATATCACCGATGCTGCATGCTAAAATGTGCCTGTCCGCATCTGTACATCCTCCCTGTTGTCTGCATGTAGTGGGATTACAGATCAGGGCATATTACCATGTCACAGCACATGTTTTAAAGATGCAAACTATACAGTTTGTTATTCTCGGAAAAATAATAGGCCTACTTCCAACAACAAAGACCAACTATCCTGTTTTTTTTTAATTAAGTAAAAGTCACTAGGGAAGTCATTTTACACAAACGGCATGCTGCTTTATTAGGCCCTACCTCATTTTCTTAAAATTCATTGGGATGTGTGTATCTCATGAATCAAAACCACAGGTGTTGCACTTAGAGGAGACAATAGATTTTCAGTCTTATACAATCAATTGTGTTGTCCATCCAGTCTTCTTCTGTTATGACATACTTGCCCTGATGGTAACACAGTGTCAGGTAACATGACTTGCTTCCGTCATGGTTATTTAAGCATTTAAGCTCTTGGGACACACGGAGTACAAAACAGTTCAGTGAAAGGCAACTTTGAATGATCTTTAGCAATACAAGTTGTGCAGGAAAGCTAATGGGATCATATGACATTTTGCAATAAATCACTTGTTGCAGGATCATCCTCCTAGCCCTAACAGTGACAGAGTTTACAAAAACATTTGATGCATAGACATTGCAATGTGAAATATTTAATTAGTTATTTATTAAGTAATTATTAATATAAAGTAGTACTAAGTAACTAATTACCTTTTTTAAGGCCATAACATATTCCAAAACTTATCAAAATTTGCAGGTGTGGCCTGGTGAAAATCTACATATTTTATGTTTCCCCTAACAGTTTTCAGCAGTTAAAGCCTCCTCCTTTAACTTTCACGTAGAGTAACAATAGTAAAAAACATGCAATAGTTAAATCTCCCTTTCAGTACAATTGATATGGTGCCAGTCAGTCAGGCTTGCCAAAACACTTAAATATTATTCAATGGAAAATAATCACATCTATCTGTGTCATCTCAAGAGTCTATGCACGGCCGCGAGGTCCAGTCCAGCGCTGCTGGATGCTTTAATTTGTATATGCATTTCTTTCCACAGCCGCACTTTGTTTTTTGATAAGCGCTTTGGGAATTACTGCAGGAGCTCATCGCCTGTGGAGTCACAGATCCTACAAGGCAACATTACCTCTTAGGATCTTTCTTGGTGCCGCAAACTCAATGGCATTTCAGGTACCCAAAACTCATTGTTCTGCCTTCACACAAGCACACACGTAACATTATGATAATAGCAGTTTTCATTACTGTGTAAGTACCATGTTGTGTCCACAGTGTATGTAATCTCTGTCTTTACTTGAACCCACAGAATGATATCTTTGAGTGGGCTCGAGATCACAGGGTTCACCACAAATATTCAGAGACAGATGCTGACCCTCACAACGCCCGTCGAGGCTTCTTCTTTGCTCACATTGGCTGGCTGTTGGTACGCAAACACCCTGATGTCATTGAAAAAGGACGCAAGCTGGAAATCAGTGACCTAAAGGCCGACAAAGTTGTAATGTTTCAACGGAAGTGAGTGGCTTCAGTCAAAGATCGATTTTACAACTTTAAGATTTTATTTTTTTTGCACTTTACTCATACGTCGTTAGTGTGGACAGTAAACAGTATTTTTTGATACGTCACATACAGAACATATACAGGGCAAAGAAATAAAAATTGATGAAAAAATACTTTAACCCACCACTACTGCAGAGTTGTATCTGTAGTCATTCCTGGTTTAAGAAGTGGACAGTTACTTATATCTTTATGCATGTTGAGGTTACTGTCATATTCACATATGGCATACTGTTAGCCTGCAGTTGCACTTTTCCAGACACCATGCCACTGCTGGAGTCAGAGATGTCAGAGAAACAACAGAACTTTATAATCCTCCCGCTTCCCTGAAGTCACTGGCGTAGCAACATTCGCATCCCCATGTGTTATGTAATCAAACAACCCATCGTAAAGCGCGTGGGAACCGAAGGGACTAATACTCATGGTGCTTTCAGTTGCACCACTTCAACTTTGTCATTGTTATTTTCAGCCGTATGTCTATTTCTGCACTTTAAGAGCAACAAAAATTCAGAGTCAAATTCCTTGTTTGTGTACACACTAACTTGGCCATTAAAGCTGATTCTATACTAGGCAATCATATTCTACATCAGCCCACCACCATCCAACCATAGAGACAGAGCCCATTTGCAGGGAAAACAACTTCACAAAATGTAGCTGGCTAAAAACACAAGATTTAAGCATGCCAAAGGAATATTTTATCAACCTTTGTCTACCAAAGAGGACAAATTAGCTGTTAGTAAGTTAATGTTAATCATGTATTAGCAAGCTAAGGCACTTGCAAACATAATACTAAAGCTTTCAGAGTTATCCACATTGCCCTGTAACAAAAGTTGCACACTATGTAAAAATGCAGCTTTAGTTTAACTTACAGACTTGACATCTTGATGACAGACATGCTCCACCCCCAACCTTTGCCATCTTGCCATCAAGAGCCAGGCAGCCTTTTTGACTCAGTAAACTGTCATGCTACTTTACTTACCACTCAGCTAAGTGGCAGTATTTTGGGATGGCAGGCAGGGTTCAAAATTAACTTTTTGTCCACAAGCCAAATGGCCAATGAATGTTTACATTTTACCAGCCACTTAATAGTTTCCCATTGTTTTTTTTTGGCTGGTGAGTGAAGGAAATCTTCCCGCACCTTGAATATTTAACTAGCTTTTGGCTGGTACATGGTGCTATTGTTTAACTTTGCTGTTATGTACACGTGTTGAGGAGGAGTCTAGCCCTGGGTATAATGCAGGGCCGGAGTGGGGCCACTTCTCAGCCCGAGAGTTTCAGGCCCAAGACCGGACCACTTTTTCCATGGTGGTGGAAATTGGATAAATTAAGCAACAGTTCAGCTCTGGCTCAATGCAAACTGTCACATTGAGAAATGTGATAGAGTAAACAATTCCTAAAAAGCAGAGCATTTTTGTGTTTAATATTTATGAGTAAACAGCTCCATTCTTTCTACCCTCCCCCCACTCTGTCTCCTACAGGTATTACAAGCCATCTGTGCTGCTCATGTGCTTCTTCATCCCCATGTTCGTGCCTTGGTATCTGTGGGGGGAGTCTCTGTGGGTGGCGTACTTCATCCCCGCTGTGCTGAGGTACACCTTGGTACTGAACGCCGCCTGGTTGGTCAACAGCGCAGCTCACATGTGGGGGAACCGGCCCTATGACAAGAACATCAACCCCAGGGAGAACAGATTTGTCACGTTCAGTGCTATAGGTATGAAAAACACATGAGCCTGCGCTCTCAGTGTAACAAAAGATAAGATAAAGGAAGAATTAAAACAGGAATTTAGGTTAAACTCACGATCAAGATAGGGCTACAACTAGACAAAATGCCATTCAATTTTGCAGGATCACTAGAGCTGATAGGTGCACCCGTTGCCCACTTTTTGCTTCACAGGGGGTTCAAGAGTTCTGGTGGAATGTAATCCCATCAGTTCCTTCAATGTATGCATTACAAACGTGTGTGTGTGATGGAGGGAGCAGTCTTAAACTTTGTTTCTACCCCTGCAAGACAGGGCCTCGGTAGATGGTACGCGAGCCATGAGCATGCATGTAGACTTAGCGCATTCTTTGTTGCAGTATTCTCCGAAGCGCCAGGGGGCGTACAAACTAAATTATCTGTGAATAAGCAAGAAGTGGAAGCGACGAAGTAGAGAGCGGAAGTAAAGGAAAGCCGGCTGCCTGGCAACAGTAGTTAACACGTCAATGATAAACAGTAACGTACCGCCAAACATTCTCTAATAATTGACGTTACTGTCAAAACTACTTTCTGCCTCTCTAGGTTACGAACACTCTTCTTGAAAACCGTTTTTTAGCTTTGACTAAGCGATCTCACACCCTCCAGCAAAATGCCTTTTCTTTTCCCAGTGTGTTACAATGAATTTAAGGCCATTTAACTGTTCCTGAAGTTTCTACAGGCAAACCAGCTTGGCCAGTCTTCCCAGCTGACCATGTTGAAATGGAATGTACAGTGAACGCCGAGTTACAAAAAATCTGAGTTGCACGACAACCTATGCAGCCTTCATGATGGACACAAAAGACATGATTTTCTTGCTCACCCACCTCGCACAGGGAAAACCTAAGCGACCGTAAACCTACAGTAGCTTGAGGCAGTTTCTCCATTTATGATGATAATGGCTTCTCCTGAGGCTCTTAGTGCTGGACTGGTGTAGCCAGTATCTTCTTCCTAACTCAACAGGGAGAACAAGCTGTCACCCATGTGTTTTGGATCTTTAACGATGCCCCTAGCCTTTGTCGTGCAGCGCCTGGTGTGAATATCCTCTAGGCAGGGTAGGGCCTTGCCTATTGTCTGTTCAGCCAACATACCCACTTTTTGCAGGGCTGTGCAGTCCTGTTTGGTGCTGTTTCTGCACCGTCATGTTCCACATCGGGAATGCTTTCAATGATGCGGGAGTTAAACTTGCTCAGTATCTGAGGGGTTTCCTGGAATTTCCTCAGGCATCTGAGGCAAAACAATGTCTTCCTTGCTTTTCCCACCACAGAGTCAGTGTGCAATGCCCAGGTCAGACCCTCTGTGATGTGGACACTAAGGTTCTTAAAGCTGTCCTCCTCTCCATAAGGACCCATTGATATTAATGGGGGCTTTCTTTCTTCCCTGCTTCTTCCCAAAGTCCACTATCATCTTATTAGTCTAGCTGACATTCATGAGGAGGTTGTTGTCCTGACACCAGTGGGTCGGGTCCTCTACTTCCTTCAGGTAGTACTTTTCATTGTTTCTATGATCAGGCCCGCCACAGGTGTGTCGTCAGCAAACTTGATGATGGTGTTGGAGTTGAAAGTGTCCACACAGTCGTGTGTACAGGGAATACAGCAGGGGACTCAAAACACAGCCCTGGGGTGCTCCGGTGTTAAGGATTAGGGTGGAAGAGATGTGTCCACCCACCCTCACCACCGGGGGCTGCCTGTGGGGAGGTCAAGGATCCACATGCACAGTGAGTTGTTTAATCCCAGGTCTTTAAGCTTTGTGACAAGCCTGGGGGGGGGGGCTATGGTGTTAACGCTTAACTGTAGTCAATGAACAGCAATTTCACATAGGTTCCCTTCTTTTCCTTGTGAGAAAGGGTGGTGTGGAGAATGTGGGCTATTGCGTCTTCTGTTGATCGGTTGGGACGGTAGGCAAACTGTAATGCGTCCACTATGCTGAGTAGTGAGGAGCACATGTAATCCTTTCCCAGTCGTACAAAGCATTTCATCCCTACAGAGGTGAGTGCCACTGGGACGTAGTCATTCAGGCAGGCTGGTATGTTTTCTTGGGCCCAGGAATGATGGTGGACTTTGTGAAGCACATGGGTATGACAGACTGAGTGACCGGCCTCAGTGAAATCATTGTGAATACCGGTGCTAGTTGGTCGGCACACAGTTTGAGGACCCACCCACTGATGGCTGATGGCCTCAAAGCGATAACATTTGTTAAGCTCACTTGCTCTAGACCCATCAGCAGGTTAGTAAATTATGCCTAAACTAGATTGGCAACCAACGATAGTGAAACGGTATGGAATATCGTAAAACAAATACAACTTCTTGAGGCTCATTGAAACATTTTATGTAAGCTGAAGATTCAATAAAAGGATCAAAATCAAATATTTAAGTTATTGAATGTTATTGTTTTATTTATTTACGCCTGTTTTGCTGATCTACATGCCTGGTTCCCACTCGATCTACCTCCACCCCCTACTAAGCAGGCGCCTGGACCAAGCAAAAGGAGTCACTAGTGCAGCAATGGATATTTTTTGAAAGCATTGTTGCTAACAATCACAGAAGTTGTTTCTTTTGTCACTTATTATTCACCCTAAATAAGCCCTTAATTCTATTTTTCAGTGAACATCACTCAGTATTAGTAGTATTTGTATGATTTTTTTCACCACTGTTTCTCCTACTTTACAGGTGAGGGATTTCACAACTATCACCACACGTTCCCCTTTGACTATGCAACCAGCGAGTTTGGCTGCAAGTTAAACATTACCACTTGTTTCATCGACGTCATGTGCTTCTTGGGCCTGGCCAAGGACTGCAAGAGAGGGTCCCCGGAGCTGGTCCAGGCCCGAGTACTGCGTACCGGAGACGGAAGCCACCGATGTGGCTAAGATTGATGAATTGATGAATCGCAGACAACAACCAAGGAGAAGAAGCTTCACAGTCTTCTGACAGCTATACATTCCTCATCCTCTGAGCATAAAAGTCAACTTCATGAGAGCTTTGACCACATTTGGCTTGTTTTTGTGGGTTTTTTCGTAGCTGTAGCTAATCAAGATGGATTAAAAAACAAACAAATTTTGCTAAGCTCTTGGCCTTGGTTTCTGTTGTTCAGGCAGGCCAAGGTCTTGCAAAGATGTTTTAGATTTGAAGTAGATCAATTTTAAAAGTCCGCTTCGTTTTCCACCGTTTTTGCCACTTTGGTGTGCATTATTCATGAAAGGTCAGTCATGAAGCCGATTATTTTTACGTAAGTATTACTCAACTATTAATCAATATAGACAAGAAGTGAAGCACTGAAAAGATGGAGTAACAATGTTTCATTGGATGAGTTAGGATAGTGATTGGAGATTGACTTGTCTTTATTGCAGTTCACAGCAAGTTCATACCATTTTAATGTACAGTAAATTAACGTTTTGAGTGCTTTAAGATCTGACAAAAAGGGATGAGAGTTTGAATCATGATTTGTTAAAAAGCTGCTAGCTTTGATTAAATGTGGCGCATGGTGGAAGAGTGAGGGAACCCAGACCTTTCTCTAATGTCTAACCTGACTTTACTGACAACAGAGAAATGCAGTGTGTAACTTGGTTGTCTTCTTCACAAACAAAATATGTAGAAAAGGCAAAGATGAACATATACCGTATGTCTGTGTGCTTAAGAAGTTTTCTTAATATACAAGTGATATATAACTTATGCATTTATCATTAAACCAAAACTGCCGATAAATATTAAAAGGAAACGATAAATGTAATTTTAACTTAGAACCATGCAATGTTTAATCAACCTTATTTGTGTTTTTAATGAACATTTCATAGTGCCAAGAGCGTGACAATTGTCGACATATTTATAACCATCTTAATGGTCCACTAGAGCACACAGTCGATACTGCTTCTTCACTCAACATCACTGTGGAAGTTTTTTAACATCAGTGGCTTCCCTTCTTCTTTTATCTCTTTTATAACTTGTCCCTCAATGTTCCAGAAATGACTGCAGCAGTGATCTCATTGGTCGATGTAGCAGCCAGTCGGGTGACAGTTCTGGGGTTACAAAACAACATGCCACCCATGCATGATGATATACTGTACTCAGTGTTGTAGTGAGGTATTTTATCAGTGATTCTAATGACAGAACTGTGTCTATTTTTGTAATGTACTGTAGAGTTGCATTGCTTTTGGATCATCAGAACTGTTGCCGTGGTGATTTCTTAGACGAGGTCTGGTTTCCCTTTGATGTCCTACAAAGCTTATTGTCATTGCTAAATTTCAGGTGCATCGATGTTTATGCTCATCTTGAATTCTGGTGTGCGGAATGCTTGTATTATCTTATTTATGTATTTATGTTTTTTTTCTTAATGACTAAAGAGTAGGTTGCTCTGACCTAAACCATATTTCTGCACTCCAAGATTTGGCTGTAAAATACATCAAATTGTAGCACTTTATTTCTTCCCAAGAGTCAGGATATAACCTCATGCCTTATGACTTGCATCCATTCCTGATCTTCTTCACGTCCCGCCAGTGAAGATAAAATGCTCAAAACAAATCTGACCAAGAAGTCCATGTTTACAGGCCGAAGCACCAGATGTAATATTGTTTTTTTCTCCTTTTAAAACCAAATTTAATTTAGGCAAATGGTTGCATGACAACATCAAGGTGATGTAAATGCAGAAAGAGGATAAAAGGTTGATATTCAAAGAATCTGAAATAAATTAAAATGCCTGGTGCAAATGTTCAAACATCAGATTTGACTTGCATAATATGGGCCCATATGTGCCAACATAGTTTCAACCCATCACAGCATCTCTGTTAGAAAACCTCCAACAACGGTGCTGTCAATGAGGATGGATGTTACAGCGTCATTAGAGCCCTTACCAAAAACCTGACAATATCAGAAGCAAACATCTAAACAACGCCTGCTCCCCAGAGCGCCCAAATCAACATTTTCCTAATGACGAGGAGGATCATAAGGTTGTCAGTCTGAATGATAATGTCAAATCTCAACTGTATTCTAATATGAAATTAAAACACAATTTTGTCAATACACGTGATTCCATTAACAGTTGTTGCTCTTCTTTTATTCTGCTTTCTTCTTTGTGTAAATCTGCACTGCATTAGTCTTTGGATTTTCTAAAAATTGCTCACTGGTAGCTAAAGCCGTCAACATTTGTGCCAGATTGTGGGTGTGTTTTTTTTGTTTAGTAATTCCATTAATAGGCTTTGTTGACACAAATTAGTTTTGGTACATGTTTAAAGACATTTCTAAAGTCTGGATCTTGCTTGTAATTTCAGAGTTCTCAGTTTGGGTCTTTATGTCAAATTCCATGGCAGGTCTGCCGTAAGGGAACCAGATAATGAGACAATTTATAACAGAAATGTTGCTTATACACATCCATTCATCACATTCAATATTCAACTAACACATATAAGAATATAACCTTAAGTATGAGTACTTTTATTTTGATACCTAAGAATATCTAAGTAACCTACCTTTTTGAATGCAGAGCCTTTACTTGTAATGAAGTATTTTTACATGGCGGCACTGCTAAATTTACTCAAGTAAATAACTGGACTACTTCAACCACCACTGTTATTTGTGTGAAGATTCAAACAATGTTAATCTGCAGTTTTCTGGTAATAATCCAACTCGGACATGTCAAGGGATTTTCTGTTCTCTGGCTTGTTTTGGGCCATCTGTGGTAAATAACTCAACACATCTGGTTTTCTGCTGACATTAGAGTGCAATTCAAATATATTCCAACTATTTAATACTGCAGGTCTTAGTTTTCACCTGCAGAGGAAATAAGTGCTCTCAAAATGTATCAAATAGTTTACACAGGGCAGAGGAATGTAGGAACAGTGTGCCGACCAGACACCAGTTAATATTACATCTGACTTTTATTTTAGGATGAAGAGTGTTCAAAGTTCCCCAGTACTGAAACAATTTGTTGGTTATATAACTTTGATTTGAATATCTTGTTTTACATTTCCTCCTGGAAATTTTTAACTTTTTTCTGACAGTTAATTGATTAATTGTAACATCTTAATCAATAATAAAAATAAGTGGTTGCAGTCCTCACATCCAGTGTTTTAGATTCTCTTCTTAGGTACAAGTAGTAATACCACAATTTTAAAATACTCTTTTATGAGGAAAAGGCCTTAAGCAATATTGTCAAAATGTACTTAAAGTATCAAAAGTAAAAATACCTCCTTTCTAAGTATTCTATAGTATTGTGCACATATGTTGTCTTGCATGTAGCTATGTATCCTATCTCATAAACTGATATATTTCTTTAGATATTCATAACGCAAAGTATTTAGTACTACTTTAGTACGAATCACAGATAATGGAGTGAAAAATGCAGTATTTCCCTTGATGTAGAAAGAAGCAGACAATGGAAATGCTCGAGTATAGCAACAGAACCTTAAAAGTGTACTTAAGTGCACGACTTGAGTGAATGTACGTAGTTTCATTTCGCCCTACTGCAGAAGTACTCTCATCCTTTACTCAAGTAAAAGTAACAATACCACTATAGAAATACTCAGCTCTCAGCTGTGCATTCTAAATTACATTATCAAAAATATATTTAAAGAAACTAAAGTAAAAGTACTCATCAATTGCAGATTTATTTCAGATTAGTACATCATATCATCGGATACTAATTACTGATGTAAATGAGTAAGCATCACTTTAATGTTGCAGCTGGTGAAGTTGGAGCTTATCTTCCTAATACTACTACTACTACTGCCAGTTAGCAATACTTCAGAATGTATTCGTTGATTATATTTTTATAATAGAAATGAGAATTTGCAAAGTAACTAGTTGTCAGACAGCTGTAGTGGATTGAAAAAGCGTACATTTTTGGCAGGATCACAGCTCAATGAAACTTTATTAAACTCCTGAGGCCACATTTCCTATGAAGGGAGCGTACAGTGTGACTCAGGAAGCTTCTGTGGTATGGTGTGTGTTACATCTGGTGATGTGTGTGGTGTGAAGTTGGGTTATGTTAGCATCACCCCACATATGACGGGATGTTACCGGGGGTTACTGCAGTTCAAACCCATTCACGCCACGCGGCTCGCAGCGTACCTAACCAGCCAATCAGCAGCGAGATCCTGACTCATGATGTTCCTGGTCCACTCTGTCCTGGACCAATGGAGGAGGGGGGCGTGAACCACCTGCGCCAGCTTGCAGACTGACATAGCACACCCTCAGAATGAATGAAATCTAATGAGTTATGAAACACCGGTCTATTTTGGTGCATTTAAGTGCTTTTGGTTGAGGTAGGAAAATAGAGCATCAGCATCAGCTCTATTTGTGTGTGTGTCATATTTGTAATTACCAACAACAGAGGAAAACAAATGTAATTCCCCCTTGCGGGATCAATGTTTGTCTTAATCTTACAGTAAAGTGTCTTACCAGTGGGTGTAGATCATAGACTCTCTTAAATATCACGAGATGCAGAACATTCTGTGCTGGTTTTACTTTAACAGCAGAGAGCCGTCAGAGAGACATCTGCTGTTCAAAATGGAAATAGCCGAGGATGTCCTCAGCAAGGAACAAAGGCAACAGTGCCATCATGTTAAAATCCCGTGTCCTGCATTAAAAAATATTATTATACATTTTGATAGCAGCAGTTTAAGTTGTCGAAATGTGTAACTGCTTTAGTTTAATCCATAACAATCCTTCATGTTATATTTGTTCCTTATATGTTTTTTACCTGAAATCTGAAGTAATTATAGCTGTCAAATAACTGTATGTGTTAATGACACTTTGTCTACCTTACCCAAGGGCAAAATGTACTAAAATTACACATGCCTACATGTGAAATCATTTTATAAAGCTGTAACAAAAAGGATATTACTAATTAAACTAATATTTACTAATGCTTAATGAGGCATTACTCAGTCCATGGGTCAAGTGGCCAAATTCAATACCCTGTTATTAATAGTCACGATCAGCTCATTTTCTAATCAATTACAGATTTTGCAGATATATCCATTTATTGGGAAGGGATTGCAGTTTTTCACTTTCTAATAAACCAAAATAAAAAGTAAGAAAGAAGTAAGAGGAAATTGAATTCCCATTTTCTAAAGTCTTGCAACCCCAAAGTAGTTCTAAACAACCAAATAAATCAATAAAACAATATGTTAACCATTAAAAAAGCCATTAGCAACCCTTTCTAAAGGATGCCTTATTAAAATGTTTATATTAAAAAAAATGAATCAAGTCTCAAAATCTATGAAGTGAAGTTTTATTTGAAAAAGATACTGACATGAGTAAAGTAAGCAACATGGACTGTATAAATATCTGTGCAACCAAAATGGGCACTGAGGCACTTAACTGCCTTCTGCTGCCATGATACACCAAACAATCCAGCTTTATGTCCAGCCACAAACCTTTGAATATCATATTTTTCATTTGTTAGTTAATTTAAGTTGGTATCATCATATGATCTAATCTAAAACAAAAAACCCAAAACTAATTCATTGTCACAAAAGGATAAGACTTAGCCTTGGTAGAAAGATGAGTAAAAGCACAGATGTCATTTCGTTCGCAGTTAAACATAAATTAATGTAATTTTTGTTTAGCAGCTGCCATGTGAACTCAGCACACTGAAGCAAGTCAGGGGGTAAAAGAAAAAAGATTTAGTCACTCACGCAGGCTATCAGGATATTACCTGTGCTAATAGGGCTCCGTTAACACATAATGGAAAATAAAATAAAACAGCAACTTGACAGTCACTGCTTGGCATTCTTCTGCAGTCCTTCAGTCCTAAAAGCCCCTCACTGCACAACCAACTCGACAATCTGTTACAGCAGGTGAAGAGAACAATCAGTATTTATGTTACATAGTTTCCTTGATGCTTGTTGCGAAATGATTTAGTAAAAAGAAACTAATGTCAGCCTGGTTTCTCCCTCCTACAAACTACACCGACAGGATATATAGTAAGTACAACCAAAAAATGTATTTTTCTCATTTCCACCCCTACCTTGGATGTAAAAGTTGCTAGATTTGTTTTAGTTTTTTTAGTTGGAGCACTGCATGTATTCCATCCCAAATTATTTAAAGAAAAATATGCAAGAGTGTAGAGTGTAATATGGACTATGAAAATGCAACGACTTGTATAAACACCGCCTTAATTCAAACTTATTATATTACACCAACCGTTGAATTTACACAGAATCACAACTTTCAGAATTACATTCATTTTATCGTAAAACAACCACAGCAACATTGACAAATCTCTACAAAAATCCACCACCCAACCCAGTTTTCAGGAAGGAACATGTATGTAAGTAATGAAGACCACAATCTGCAATATCGTCAGTAAATATTCTCAATTTTAAAGCACGCCATCAGGTCAAAAGGAAATAAATACATATATATATCAAAATGATAACACTGAAGTGTGGTTGTTGGTGTCCCCCCCCCCCCACCCCACTGGGGAGTTAGACGCCCAGCTTGTTGGCGATGGTCATGAGCATTTTGAGGACGGGCATAAAGGCGGAAATCTCGCTGAAGTTGCTGCTGCTGACCACCTGGGTGTGGACCTCCAGACCCCGCTGGTAGTTCTGGCTCGCCACACAGCGGCTGATCTCATGGAGCCCGTTCAGGATGTTGTGAGAGAGCTAAGAGACAAAAGTATTAATTGTTACTTCGTAACCAGATGTTTAGTCTATAAAATCTCTGAAAATACCCATCACATATCAAGACATTTTGACCAACATTCACAAAACTTGAGTATGTTTCAATTTTTTATAAATGAATTGATACATGAGTATTATGGTGCTCATATGCTTTTTTTGGTTTTCCTTTTGTTTATTGTGTTATGTATCTTTTTTTTGTGCTGTTTTTTGTACTGTTGCGACTCCCAACAAAGATGGAATAGAAATGAGATGCCTCACTCGGTAGCTAAAACGGAACATTAAACATTTGAACATTAAACCATGTAAACCTAGCTTGTAAATTTACAATTATGAACCTAAAAATGAGCATAATATGAGGTCTTTAAAACAGTACAGCAGAAAATCTTTGGCGAATTAGGCTGTGGTGTGCTGGAGAAGAGTTGTGTGACATATTTTAATTTTGAAGCTTCCACTGGTCTGCACCTTGCTGCGCGTGTGTTCTTACAAGTTAGAAATAGCAATACATTTTCGGTCCACAGAGGTTGTGATTACTCTGAAGATGTTTGTGTTTTTATTAGAAGAGAAGGATGGGAATTAAATTACGATGATGTCATTTAACCCAGGAAACTGGTTAGCAGGGTTGTGTTAACTGTTGCTTAACAAACTTACTTCAGCTTGGGGAGCTTTTTTCTTCACTCACTGAGCTGTTTGTCTTTACTCTTCCCAACTTGTAGTTTTGTTATGTAGGTAGATGGGGATTTGTTAGTGATGCTCAAAGCGTAGTAAAAAAACAACTGAACAGCAGCAACGTGTGTATGGTTACACAGCTTTTGTGTGATTTGGATGCATTGTAAAGACCCTTAGTGGTAATAAACACCAGCAGCTTTATTAGTTTAAGAGGATAACTCAATTAGGTCTCATTTAGAGGGAATGTAGTTTTCCTTGATAAGCTTGTGCACATGTAATCATTTCTTACCGACTGCTCTCTCAGCTTGTCGTACAGGTATGCCAAACGTTTGACTGCATCATCGAGTTTCCTTTTGGTTTGCTGAAAAAGACATTTTTGTTGTCATTTAATATCCAAACTTCTTCCTTGAACTAATCCTAGCTTGATTGCAATCTGCAAAACACAGTGAGACTTACCGGGTCTCCGGCGGCGAGCTGGCAGCGCTGCACCAGGCTGTCAAAGGTGGATTTGAGAACCATGTGTTCAGCGGGGATTTCTTTCTGCTCCACCCTCTCCGCTGGCAGCTGCTGGAGTTGCTGAGGAAAACAAGGACACACACAAGGTGTTGACGCGTTTTGCCGTGTGAGAATTTAGATAACAGCCCGTTGTCACACAACCAACCTGCACACTGGGCTCCTGTGGGGCTCCGGGGGGGACCTGGGTGTGGTTATGGGGCTGAGGGGCCTCCACAGGGAATCCCATCACAGGGGCAGTGATGGGGGCTGGTGGAGTGTAATTATCAGGGACCTACAAACACACAGCAGTAACATCCAGTCAGTGAGAGGAAGGTTAGAATACACTGAAACTGAGTCAACTTTGACTATAGTTTTGGGGGTTTTGTGGCTACTTTGAGGCTGAGGATCGCCACAACAAGCGGACTGGATGTTGGACTTCAGTCAGTTTGTAGCTGCTAACTTTGTCCATCTGATTTCTGGTATGAGCAGGTAGTTGTTTATCAAAGCTTGTTTGCCGTTTGCCCTCTGCTGATGGAAATTAGGTTAATGAGAGTAGTCATAATTCTGAGAGTTTGTCACTCTGCACGACCCCTTTCAAATTACTTCTAGTCATTTAACTTATTGTTACTAAATCAAATATTCATCAGTGCAGCTGAAGAATATGAAGAATGAACAATATATTAAACTGAGCCCTAGATTGAATAATTTTAATTTACCCAGTATTACTACTGCACGGCGCACTACATATACCAAGCATCTTAGAGAGGTACTTTCACTCCAAGATGTACTTCTACTGTTAACATGGGATACGTGGAAAGATTAAGTAAAATAACAAATTATGTTATCTTTATGGATTCTGTTGTTGTTTTCATTGAGACAGAACAGGTACACAGTACAGTGCACATTGTACTGTGTATGAGTGTATATGTGACAAATAAAATTGATTTGATAATCAATTGACAACAATTGTTTGTGGCTGATCTCTTGTTTTTTACAGGCCAAGAAGAACCCTCGATGGATTTTTATGTAAAAAAAGAGTAATTCTCAAATTAATTAATTGTTAAATTAAGGATAGACGCTAATATCGTCAAGCAATGGCCCCATGGGCCCCCAAGCCCTTACATTTAGTGGCCAAAGTACACTTTTGAACAAAAAAGACTACTCAACACAGCCTTCTTGTAACACTTTCATAAATGAGAAAACATTTACAAAATTAAAATATATCATTATTTAAATAATAACCGTTAATAATATCTTGTAAATTCAAATTTAATTCATGTTGTAGGTCTTTGTGGTTGTGTTTATGTTTATTTTTTGTTGTTTGGTGTATGTTGTTACTAATGGCTGTAATCCAAATTGCCCCTCTGGGATAATAAAGTGACTTTGACCTTTACCTTTAATTGTTCAAATTAAAACTCACATTCTTTGTAAACATAGGCTATATATATTATCTCACTGTCTGTTTTGAACTGAAAAGGACTCTATGTTCTCTGGTCTCATTCTCAAGAGAAACCTGCATGGTGGCCAAAGGGGGACACCTGCTGGGGATAGTCGGTGGCCACAAAGAGACTTTTTGTGGCCACGGGCCATGTTGAATGTCAAACCCTGATTATTATTGGTTTGATTTAATCTGTGCTAAAAGAAATAGTTGTAGACTGAAACACTAAATAAAGGAAAGTCTGCTCACACATTTGCAATTTTATCATTCTAATTTATGATATATTAAAAGGAATTATTGCACTTAAATGCATGAATACCTTCTTTTTCCTAGGTCCACCTCGTACTGCTGGTGGGTCATTCCAGCCTTCATGAGGTCCTAAATCAGAAGATGAGTGAGAATTTAAGTGACTAGAGGCATATTATATTCCCGTGCTCACACTCAAGCAGTCAGGTATTGTCTATACAAGACAATTTCTGTAGCCAAGGTTAGTCTACATGGCAAAAACGCGTCATTCCGCCAAATATTTTAGCAGTTTGTGCACAAACAAAACGGCAAATAGTCAGGCAGCATCCTAATAATCACTCAACAGTAACAATATTGCATATCACATTTATATTTTTTGAGCTCAAACATGTATGCATCAATTGAGCAAGTTGCAATATGCCTCCATTACTAACTATGACATAAGACCGACATTATCTTTATTCAAGCCTAAAAACAGTGGTTTTGTTTACTGTGTTTTAAGCTGACAGTCATACAAACATATAAAGTTACTACAATTTCCCTCAAGCATACAGCGGCACAAGCATAAACCAACAAAAAACACAAAGTGACCAGAAAAATATAACAACCCTGTACAATGGAGTGCAATCTAATTATAAAAAAAAGCAAGGTTTTTGTATTGTACTGATGTTTTTCTGGTTACTCGTGTATATTTCGATGCACTCTTATTCCATATCCAACCCTAATCACGTCACCTTGAATGTCAGACTGGGAATTAAGCCAGGGAAAGAACCCTGCAAGCCAAATGAGGTGGACAGCTGAATACAATCGAACAACAATCAGCAACAGATTCCTGTTAACATCTATCATGTGTAGATCTCCCCCCAGAAATCAAAGTTGCATCTACCTGTAGGAGGTGGGGCCACAGGTGGGGCTGAGAAGGGCTTTACCGCAGGTGCTCCGGGGCCTCCCTGTGGGTAACCTGATCCAAGAGGGACATAGGGACCAGATGCCATGGGGGTTGCAGGCCCCTGGTTGTGCAGGCCACCAGGGTACATGGGAACTGGGGCTCCGGGTTGGGAGCTGGGTGGCATGGGGCCTGAAGCAAAAGAGGTAGACGGCAGGAAGCTTGTCGGTGGCACCCCGGGGCTGGGCATGGGGGGCAGGCCCGTGGGAGTCGATGTCGGAGACAGTAGTGGGGGTCCTGATAAGTTAGCAGCTGGCATAGAAGGACCTGGAGGAGGGAAGCTTGAGGGTCCGCCAATGGGCTGAGGCTGAGGCTGGAATGACTGATGAGCAAGGAAACCTAAGAAAGGACAATGACCATTACATCAAATAAAACCAACCTGAAACACTTGAAAGTAGAATACAAATAGTCAACGTCAAACCTGGAGCCGCAGCCTTATGTTGGGGGTAGGGAGGCCTCAAGGCAGGGCTAGTTGCGCTGGACGGCAGTACATGAGAAGGCGGCGGCTGAGCAGGTCCGGTGTTGGCTGGAGCTTGTGGGGTAAAAAACGACGGCATAGGAGGCTGCTGTTGGGCACCGTGGAAAGGAGCAGAGGGCTGGTAAGGACTCTAAAGTTAGGGGGAAAAATAACAATATGTCTTAAAGAATAGTTCAAACATCAATCATTACACAGTGTTCCAAGAAGCATGCTTTAACGCTTTCAATTGCTGATGAATTTATACCACAGTTTGTGCTTTTGGTGCAGAAGCTTGAGCAGCAGGAGTGGGCTTAGCTGTGGACACATTCCCTCTGTTGAAGGAGTTTGAAGGCTGCTGTCCAACGGCAGCCTCTTCCTGAGCATGGAACAACCTGTCTCTCAGCATTGTGATCCCAGTCTGGGAGGACAAAATTGTGCAAACACACAAAAGGTATTTATCACAATCCTAATGAAGCAAAGCTATGAATTTGGGGTTTTGCTATGAGGTCACAGCAATGCCTCTTACTTGCTCTGAGTTCTCAGGCAGGTAGGCCATGGCAGTGGCCAGACTGCCCTCAGCCGCCAGTATGCCAGCATAGCAGGTTAGCTTCTCGGCCAGGATGGGGCTCTGGACAGCCACCTCGCTGTTGCGGAGGCGTTCGATTGACTTACGCAGCATCATTACTTTTTCAACCAGATCCTGAAAAATACACAGACACATACTGTAACTGCTACATTCATCAGTGCGCTTACCTTCAGGCTACAACGGTATGCTGTAATTGTAGCCAATACATTTTTTATTAAAAGTTCTTTTCAAAATGCCACAGTAGTTTTGCATGCAACAAGCAACCCTTCCTCATGACATGAGTGGGATCCTTCTGATAGACAGAAGTAAAGTACACATAAATAATTACCATGGAAAACTCTTATCAGCTTCTCCTAGGTCTCTATTTGTTGATCAACTTAGGACGTGGTAGCACATATAACAAGACTCCACACTTATTTCACATTTGCAAATTTTACAAAGATTTTACCTCTAGACCAAGAGGAGAGGAGCAGTCTCTATGCAAGGCCCAGCACTCCACTAGCTTCTCAATGTTCCCAGAGCAGATGTAACACAGACAGGCCTGCAGGCAGCGCTTCTCTGTCCTTTCATGCTCCAACCGGCCTCCCAGGGTATCTACCAAGAAGAACTGCAGAATTATACGAATATAAGGGAGCATGACAACAAACAAAAAGGTTATTCTGCAAGTAAAACAAGTACTCCTAAAACGGAAGAGTTTGTCTGAAAGCGAAGCCAGTCGCAGCATGAATAATGTGCTGCTACACTTGTGAGCAACTTACCGCACAGGCGGGCAAAATCTTCAGGGTGAGCATAAGTCAGCAGAGCAGCGAGAGCCTCCTTCCAATTGTCCAACTCACAGCTTTGCACTATGTCTCTCCAGTTCTGGGTCACCACTGAGGATATGAGCTACAGTTGCAAACAAATTCTATTTAATTTCACCCTCTGTGATAGCACCAACGGAAATAGAATGAATCAAACAGACTCTTACCATTGAAATGCTGTTCTTTTGATTGCTTAGGTATTTTTGCTGAGTTTTCTTGAGCAGCTCCTCTCCTCCACTGACAGACAACAGAATGGCTTCAGCGTAACGGCCATCACTCAGACACAGATCCACAGCTCCCTCAAAGTTACCAACCAGCAGCGCCTGGCTTATTAAACCATTAGTATCTTCAAAAGAATGACAAGGTCATTAGCCATCAACAAAGCAAAATAAACTGTGGTTTAATTTGCAATCTCAACACTGAGGTGTAAGATATCTAAAAAAGTGATATGTGTTTGCAGATCAGAGATTTTACCACATGATACAGGAATCTGGAAGTTGGAGTTCTCCTTTGGTGTCTGGCTAAAGAAGTCTGCCGGTGAAACAGAACCAGAAGTTCTAGCATCACATACTGCAGTTGCTACATCAGACCTCTGGAAATACAACAGAGCATATATTTAAACAAAAAAAACTGGGTATACAAACAACAAAAATATTTGAATTTAAACATTTTGTGTGCAGACTTGCTGACCTCGGTGGAGAGCTGCTGCATCTTTTCTGCCAAATCTTTGGCATCTACACCGTGTCCATTGTGCTGAAGACTCTTCCCCAGGCATTTAGAAATCTGAATAACCACAACAGTTTTAGAGCTAAGACATAAAGGATATGAGTCACAGGTACATTCATATATATGAAATATATCAGCTAATAGCTAGGGATGCACTGATACCAACCACACCAAATGCTACCTCATAGCAACATGACATTAACTTCCCCTTCGAGCAATTATTGGCAATGGAAGAAGAGCAATGCCAACCAATTTTTTGGCTGCAAAAATAGAGGGTCTAACCCAATACATGATTACACTTGACGTCAGTCGTTAATAGTACAGGGTTTTAACGTCTTTTCAGTGTACTGGAGCTGAGGTATGAGCATCCCGGCTGTTACTTCATAAAAAAAACATGTTTTCAAAGCTGCTTTTTTGCCGTAATGTCACCACTAAGATTTAGAGTAGCAGTGTCAGCCCAAAAACTCTCATCAGCTTAACAGACATAAACATGAAAAGATATTTCAATCTGATCCGTCTACATGCGCTCTCTACACAGCGCTACTCTGCAAACGCTAGTCTGTTTTCTTTTTACAAACAAGCTCAAGCAAAACAAAATCTTGTAAACTTAGCTGCTGGTGTAAACAAACCATCCTCTCTGCTGGACCGGTAAATCTACATGGCCATGCACGTAAATGACGTCATCTGACTTTGCGTTCTTCATTCTTTTTAAATTTCCCTCTGAAGTTGGATATTAGGAATGATATGATTCATTTTATTGAGACTATTTTAGGGAAATGGCCAGCCCATGGGCACTGAGCTTTGAATAGAAAAAATGCTTGGTACTGCTTTGTGTTGATTTGTTCTAATAGACCTTTTTCACAGCAGACATATTGACATGTCATAGTAGGAAAAGCACAGGTGCATTCAAAACCATTAATGATAGCTGCAAAACACTTAAAAGAGGCCCTGGTATTGTGCATGCTGACTCATTGAAATAGCTTACTGGATGGAATTGAGCCATTGTTAAGGTTATCAGTTTCAGCTGTGCTTTTCCTACTATGAAAAGTCAAAAAGTCTGCTGTGATAAAGGTCCGTTGACAACATATAAGAGCAGGCCAGAGTTGTGTGTGTCTGAAAATAGCCTCAGATCCCAAAGGGGTTATTAGGTACTTGTATCAGTACTTGTTATCTGTGAGTACCCAAAGATTACCAAACTTGGTCTTAAAAAAGTGGTATTGGCGCATCCCTACTAAGAGCTACATTTATTATTATTTATAATCAGATTACCTTTATCTCCAATTCATCTTTACTAAAACCCAAAAGTCGGAGGAATTTAACGCGGGCTTCATCCTCAAAGTTTACCTGTAAACGGGGAGAGTAACTTCACTTTAAAAAAACAACAAAAAACACCACACTGTCTAACAGACTTAACGTTATGTCTTCATATTAAGACCACGTGAGGGCCCACCAGGAGGAACTTCCATATGTCCTTCTCAGCGTCGGACTTAGCATTATGAATTTTGGCCTGGCAGTAGTTGTTGAAGGAGCCCGACTGCAGCGCTGCCTGCAGCTCCCTGGAGCGCTGGAGGAACTCTGTCTCCGTGGTAACCTGGCTCACAAACACTTGTCTGGGGACAGGCTGGGGGCTCTGCACCGGAGGCAGCAGGGGATTGTCAAAGGTTATCAGCTTTCCACCAAACTGGAAAAAAAAAACACAACAACAGATCAGTCATGACCGCCTTTTCCATTTACCTGTTTATAAAATATTTTAATGTTGCACTCACAGCAAATGAAGCCCCCACTGGCCTGCGCACCCACTTCGGTGGCTTCTTAAGAGGGGGAACTATGGTGTCCTGGACTGTAGGCTGAGGAACTTGGAGGGGAGGCAGCACCTGCCCTGTACCAAAGGGATCCATTGAATCAAATGAGGACGATATCTGTAAAATGAAATGTTATAAAAGTTAGAACAAGCACAAGTTGTTGGTGCAGAGCTAAAATAATAGTAATTATAACAACAATTGATTGAACAAATCAGCAATTATTCTGGTAATGATTAAGCAAAAATAAAAATAAAACACTAAAATGAGAAAACAATTAGCAGATCAATAAATTATGAAAACAACCGTTAATTGCAGCTGTACTTCAGTCCGAATTCCAGGCAGTCATCTTCCAAATTCAACTTTATATTACTGTTTATTAGTCAATGTCAATCCCTTCACACCAATGCCATCTTGTGGACAAAAAATGCAATACAGCTCTTTCGGGATTTAATACGCCACAGTGAGAACAGCTACTACCATGTTGGCTGTGCTTTGCTGCTGAGCCTTTAAGCTCCCTCCCATAACAGAGTAGACAGTGATTCTCCCATCAAATGAGGCAGCTGAGAGCAGGGCTGGATTCCTGGGGCACCACTGGACATCGAAACACCACTGGTTGGTTGTCGGAAGCTCATAAATCACCTAAAATGGAAGGAAATGATACTTGAGGATCCATGGCATTGGTATTAAGTCTAAATAATGAGGCGAGGCAAGAAAATTCCGGCACAACAAAGAAGCAGCAATTAACTTAATATACCTCTCCAGTGTTTGGATTCCAGCAGAGGATCCTGTTATCTTTAGCACTACTCAGTAGGAGCTCAGAGTCAGCCTGGCTCCAGGATATGGATAGAATCCCCCTGGAAGAAGACACCAACAGAAGCAACATACAGTATATTCTGCAAGATGACATAACAACTGAAAATGAGCACAAACTGTCAAAGCCTCACCTTGTATGGTTCTCAAAGACTTTAAGGGGTGACGTGGCAAAACGGAGGTCCCACATCTGGATGACCGGCAGTCGGTCATCTTCAGAGCCCAACACCAATTGAGTGGCCACATCAGGGTGCCAGAGCATTCCTGAACAGTGCATCTGAAATCACATAACAGATGTGATTCATTATGATAAAAGAGATTTTTCTACATGGTGCAACATTATTAATTTAACTTTCCATCTAACCTGAAAAGGCTGGGAGGCTTAAAAAGATGATCAAAAAGAACGCTGAATGAACAAGTTATTTATAGATTATTGGTATAAGTACCTATGATACTGCAGACTGTATGCAATAAAATACTAATGATTTGACTGGCCAGCAATCAGACCTGCATTGATTGCGGAACAGTGGCCATTGTGTACACACTGACAAAGTCTGTGACTAACTTCTATACAAATGTTTAAAGTGTTCACATTATGCTTTTATGCCGTTTCCCTTTCCTTTGTGTTATACATCTTTTTTGTGCAAATTATAGGTTTACAAAGTGAAAAAGCCCAAAGTCCAACCTAAAATGCACTTACCATCTACAACAGAAAACACTGTTCACAAACGGCTGCAAACAGCTCTATTGTAGTCCAGCCATTACTTCCTTGACAAATGTGCATCACTTTTTAACAAGTTAGAATGCTCGCCTAGCTGCTAGTGTGGCACGCCCCTATTCTCTGCTTCTTAATGGCTAGTAGTCCTTACCTAGCTACTGCGCATGTGCGACGCCCAACAAAGATGGAGCAGAAGTGTGATGCCTCACTCAGTATCTAAAACGGAGAGCTCAACACACAGGATGAAAACCTGTAAACCTGTAAACCTATTCTGGTACAACCCCTAAATACAATTATGAACCTAAAATTAGCATAATATGAGCACTTTAATCATCCGAAAATGTTGCTGAAGTGTGGCAGATGATCCTTATTGATTGATTGATTCATGGAAGACAAAGTTGCATTGATTTTGCAGGTTTACACATAACATTAAGACAACATTGGAATTGCTTGTTTTTTGTATAAAAGCCACCATTAAAAAACAATCAAAAAAAACACCAACCCTGTTGCTGTGGTCACTGATCTTGATGATGGGCTCGTTCTTTCTCAGATCCCACACAACTGCTTTCCCACTGGGGTTAGCAGAGGCTAGGATATGCTGAACCTGCCTGTTCCAGGACACAACACTGACGTCTTCAGCAGGCTGAAAGAAGAGATGAGGGCTGTTACTGTCAAGTCAAACCTGACTGTGAGTCTGAGACAGATAGATATTCAAATGGTGATATAGCAAGGCCTGTGCCATGCAAACACTGTTTGTATCTATTGAAGTGGGCTTTAAGAGTAAACTGCTGATAGGGATTTAGGATCAAGATATTCATTATAAGTTAACTGTTGTCTATGACAATGATGAATGGCTTGCTTGAAAAATGATGTCCATTGAAAAAATGTCCATGTGGCAGGGCATCATTAATAATAATAATAATAATAATAATAATAATACATTTTATTTAAAAGCGCCCTTCTCGGCCCTCAAGGACACCATACAGGGTATACATACATAAGACATTTTAAAAACAGCAAAAAAAATACAATACAACAATAACAACAGAAAAAAGGTAGAGTAACAGACATTAAAGTGGAATAGGCAGTTTTAAACGGATGTGTTTTGAGTTGTGATTTGAAATGGGGGAATGAATTGATGTTTCTAAATTGGGGTGGTATTGAGTTCCAGAGAAGGGGGAGAAGTTACACAACACCTGACATGGAAACCATAACAAAACATTCTATCAGTCTTAATTTCAGACATGAAACTACAAAGGTAACAAAACAAGAAGAAAGCTGCCAGTTGTGGTTTATACTGTATGTGGTGTTTTAAACCACACAATTTAATTTAGTCAGGATCAAAACAGGACGTCAAGTCACCTATCACAACAGAAAATGAACTTCATTAAACCTATGCTCTTTTAATCACGCACCCACCTGTGACTTTGCTCCTGGTGTCATTGGACTGCTAAAGTTGTTCAGATCCCAGATATATATCTCTGAATCATTTGCTCCTGAAGCGAGGAGATTACTCTGGGGAGAGGACAAATTGAGAATGATGAATAACGTTTACTACAGCACTAGAAAAGAGTAGTCCTTCTGTATAAACTGTCTCTAAGGACACAGGCAAATTTGACTAAAGACATTTACCTGAAAAGGGTTGAAATCGAGTGCTCGGATGGGTCCTGTGTGTTTGTCAGACTGTCCCACTACTGCGTCTGCACCGGAGCTCATTATGACCTCTGGGTTGTATACAGTTATGGTGCCATTTTCACTGCCACCAACCAGTCTCCCTCCAGTACCATCTGCTCCCATTCCAAAATTCACCCAAACAATACTGTGCAACCTATGGAATAAGAACGGTACAGTGAGTAATTTCCTACAAATGGAATATTCATAGTAGCCAAAACTTGAACTTTAACTATGCAGATCATCTTCATGCTGATACAAACGCTATATCTGTCTAATCCGTAGAAATCAGATGGGAATGAATTTTAGAAGAATCCAGTGTTTACGTTTGGAATCAGCCAAGATTTGTTTCAGACCTTGCCCAAATAATTTGAAGTGAACACTAGACATTCTTTTTCAAACTACCAAACACTGAGAGCAAGGTTGACCAATCGTGACGCACGTGTCAAGATAATTATTCAAGGTTACATTTTTTCAATTATTCAACCAAATATCTTCTCCAATGCGAACACAAAGGTTAATAACAAGCAGCTGTGAAAGGGTAACGCGTGTTCAATTTATTATTAAATATTCTGTTACCAGGATGGTAAATGAATCCTGCGTACTACCAAAATACTGGAGCTTCCAAATATACACAGCCCCTACTTCTGTGACAGTAAATATCTGTGGCTGGTGGTAGAACGGAGATAGTTCAGTACCACAATTGAGCAGGAAGCAAAGTATTATATGTTGTATGTACAAGTGCAAAGCCATCCCTTCTCCACAGTGGCTGACATTGGCAGTGGTAGTATCATGTCTTTTATTTGTGTACTTCTTGAAATTACCTGTTTGAGGTGGGCAACGACCCTTTGAGCTGCATCTCTAGAGATGGGTCAGAGAAATCCACCTCAAATATCTCTATGGCAGCTGTGGTGTTGAAGGAGGCATCAAGCTGTTGTGCTGATGTTCCTAAGGCCAGGTGGATAGGATGGTGTCCGACAGGACTCCATGCCTGGTGGGCAGTCCTCTGGATCTCCTTCAGCCTCATATTCCTTTACAATTTTCAAGTCCTGAACAGGAAAAGACTCCATTACATCAAAGATAATACATGTGTTTGCTTAAAAGGTCCTATATTGTAAAATGTCCATGTCTTTTTTTATTATAAAGTAGGTCGGGTAGCTATATAAATACTGTGAACGTATCATCATGCTCAATACAAAAAGAAATGCGCACACATCCTAAATTCAGAAACGAGCTGTTAGGACTTTTGTACACAGTTGTGATGTCACAACTGTACTATCAACAAAGTGCCATCACAGTGCGTTTGTCATTACCCGGCTGCAATGAGGGTGCAGAAACGCCGAGAGGATGGTGCCAATATAGTAACCCTAGATTTGCAAAAACTCTTGCAAAATTCTCTGCCAGACAAAATATACTAACCTAACTATTTGAGATCAATGCCCAACTATCTTGCAAGCCATTTGCAAATCTTGCATTCCTATCTGGACACGACGTGGCGTGTGCGGAGATACTGTAGACCCAGAAACGCTGACCAATCAGAGTTGAGGAGGCTTAAGGTGACAACAGCTTAAATATTTTTAGCTTAGCATTTTTTTTTATTTTTTTTTTTACATTAAAGCATGTAAACCTGTTCCAGTAGAAATGATTAAAACAATTATGAACCTGAAAATCAGCATTATGTGGGACCTTGTTATGAGTTAACAGTACATCGTTAAGAACCTTACAAATCTACACTCAGAATTTAAATAATCTAACTTTAGGTCTACCAAGGTGCCACCCTCACTGACAGATTGCCTCCGACTATTTCCTGAAAGTGATGGCTAACGTTTACTTACATTTGCCCCTACAGCTAGCTTCCACCGGTGTTACACACTGTGTATTATACCAACATTATACATCAACAATGTAGTGATTTGACCTATATTAAATTGTCGCCAAACATCTTATAAATCAACGTCAGTTGCCGCTTCAAACACGTTTCATACACTTAGCGTTAGCCTTAACGTTAGTTAGATAGCTATTAACATTGGACACAAAATGTCTGATTGACGACTAAGGTTCCCTTACTATCACTCCAATAGTTTAAAGGTCTCTGTTGATGTCTTATGCATGCCACTAACTACATATCAAAGTAAGAAATCATTTGAGCTAACAGGTCAACGTTACATCTTGCCTGCAATGTATACCTGAAGCCGATGTTGCTTCTCGCTAGCTAGTGCCCAAACAGCCACCACCCTGTCACCACATTTAAGGGAAAAGCTGAGTGTCAGACACGTTTAGGCCCAGCAAAAAAAAAGACAAATTCGGTTTTAAGAGTAACTTACGTTAACTGTCTTATTTACAGCCTGACTGTCCGCATTCACAACAAACAGGAGAGCTAGCTACTTATCAGGCAAGCTAGCAGCTTAGCTTAGCTGCAGGCAGATTTCGATCAAAGTACTCTGCCGTGTTGTCACTGAGCTACGGTAGCCGACACGGAGATTTCTCATTCGGGAGTGGCCTAAACCAGTGGTTCCCGAAGTGGGTTTCGCGGACCCCCAGGAGTCCTTGATGTAGTTACAGGGTGTCCCAAGCAAAACGGGGAATCATTTCATTTTTACTAAAATTCAACCCAATAGTTAAAAAAATGACCGAATGTATGACTATCTTGGTCATTAGATTCATACACTTTCTGTAATAAAACATCTAAAAGCTAAAATCTTATCAAATGCCGGAGCCTGGGACAAAATCTTATCAAATTGGGGTCAAGACCTTACTTGAATGCTTTGCTTCCTCATACAAAAATTGTATTGATTTCAGTGACAGATTAGGGTCCTGGACATGAAAAGGTATGAGAGCCACTGGTCTGGATCAGCGTTTGTACATTGCTAGATTATTTCCCCTGCTACTGTGTGTTGAAATCCCTTTGCTGTGGGAACAACAGGAACAACCCAGCAAGCTAACTTTACATGTTGAAAGTGCAAAGTTTTGATGAAAAGTTTTAATCGTGCAATAAGATAGGTCTGCGTGGTACTTTTGCTGAATGATTATAAAGGTTTACAAGACAGATGTTAAAGCAAATTACGTTTATCCATTCATCTAGCTAATTTGTCAACAGTATTTTGTGAACAATTAACTTAATTATTCTATGTGTCGTTTTCCTTTGCATGTTGCAAATGTTCCACCTAAAAAAAAGTTCCTTCTTAAGACTATTTTGCAAAGAGAACCGCTGCTGCATCCAAAACTTAGCACTGCCCAAAACAATTGTGATTGGTATAAAAAGAAATGTAAACAACCCAGAGCATTTTTTTTTGTCTTAGTATGTATCTGTGTTGAAGCTAACACTGTACAGATAGGTCTGGCAATGCAATACTAGGGAAGCAGCCTAACGTAATCCCAATGTCACCGTTTTGTCACCGTACAAAAACGTATTTTGTATATAGCTTGCATTCATTTTGAGGAATCCAAGAATCGCCAAATGTTCTTTTCAGTAAAAATTCCACCCTTTAAACTGTAAAGTACTTAGCAGGTTGACATTCTTACAATACACAAAACACCAACACAAAAGTAACTTCACATGAGTTTTTATTCTTGACAGAAATATATATACACAAGTAGAATCAGATTTTAGTCATTAGATTTCGTAATTTTTGACTTCTTCTGGTTGTTTTTCCGGATCTCCTCCTCTCTCCAAGTACAGGTTGTTATAGGGATACTGTTTTGGTGCCTGGAAGAGAGGCAAATGCTTTAGTTAAAATGTGCATATTAATAAATAAATGACAATTAAAAAGCATCCTATATACACAGCACTAAAAAAATATTGCAAAACTGAGTATGGAAGCAGCCATGAAAGACTAAATACGAAATTAAACAACTGAAAAGCTGAGTGAAACTTTACAGCACCTTTTAGTGTAATAAACACTAGATTACAAGAAAATCAGTTGTACAGATCTATTGGTTGGAAAACGTATCAAGCTGTCTTCGACAGTTGTCCTGGGTGTTTTTCTCAAATTAGTTGAAAAGTTGATATAACTTCAAAATGTACAGGGAAAGATGTTCTGAAAGTTTAAACATATCATATACATTTTGGTATATAGTATTTCATTTGGTAGACATGTTGCAGCCTTTCACAATATGTATATTTAGCAGCCCTAGTGTGTTCTTAATAAAATATGAACTTAGTAGCAGCTATGAACTACATATTTTTGTTTTACATTTTATACATGGTATTTTTTGTTGTACGTTGCTGCGGCTCCTCTTTTAACACGGGTGAGCTCTGTTTTAGCTACAGAGTGATCATCTCACTTCTGTTTCATCTTTGTTGGGAGTTGTAGACGTGCAGTAGCTAGGTAAGGAAACCAACCCGTCAGAAACAGAGTATGATGGTGTGCCACGCTAGCAGCTATGCAAGCATTCTAACGTGTGTTATAAAGTGATGCACGTTAGTCGCAGAAGTAAAGGCTGGACTACAGTAGAGCTGATTGGAGCAGTTTGTGAACAGTGTTTTCTGTTGTAGATAGTAAGTTCCTTTGGGTTGGACGTTGGGCTTTTTCACTTTGTAAACCTATAACCTGCACAAAAAAGATATCTAACATAATAAAGGAAAGGAAAAAGCCAAAAAGCATAATATGAGCACTTTAAGTAAAAGGAGAATATGAAAGAATTTAAAATCATATATCTAAACGTTTTTACTGTGTGTGTTATCTGATACTGTGAAAGGTTAAGGTTATGTGATTAAACAACTTAAATAATAGAAAAGAAAATAATAATTCAACAAGCCAGTGTGGTGAGCTAAAGCCAGGAATCTTCTCCCTTTCTGATTAATTGATCAGGTCATTTCCCATCCCCTTGAAATAGTACAAAGTACAAATAATCAATCCTTGCAATGGTCTGTACTTACAACAGGTTGGTAAGCTGGCATTTTCTCCCCAACGTAGAACATGAACAGCATGAACCCGATGAAACCAAACAGTTGTTTGCACATTGTGGACCAGGACACAGGGGTGGGAGATGTATCCACACGGTTCCTGATGAACATGTCAAAATTCCAATGCATCTAAAAACAGACAGAAGAATCACTGATTAACGGGCAATGGCATACTGTAAGAACCATTTATATTGTCATCTAAGTGAAATGGTGATTGTACTGAGGCACTGATTTGTGTACAGAATGCAGTGTCAGATCTTAATACTGTCTAAGGCTGCAACTAGTGATTATTTTAGTAATCGAGTATTCTAATGATTATTCGATCGATTAATTGGATAAGAAATACTTAGAAAATAACTAATAAACAGCAAGAGTAAATATATTTTTATTGTTTATTTACAAAAAAAAGGAAACCTTTGTTTTCTTTATATACAAAAGACAGGTTTCCTTTAGGAAAAGCAACATTATTTTATAGCTAAATTCCAAGACCCATTAAAAAATAATGTGACGGTGGAAAGTTTACAAGAAGTCCATTCAACTACACTGTAGAGGGGGCCACATTTTCAGAAGCCTAATACGAAGGGAGCAGCAGCTAAGGTTCCGAACATTTGTAGCTTAAAATGAGAATGAAAACTTTCAGTTTTTTTCTCTTGCCGGTCTCTTCTCTTGGACCCCTCACTATTTTTGCCTTCATGCTTCATTTTTAATCTGCGCCCTCAGTCCTGTGTCCACAGAAGCCTCAGCCTGTTGTGTTTCCTCCATGCGGAAACACGGTGAGCCGTACATTGTTGGTTACATTGATTTAACAAAGCTTCAAGGCAAAGAACTTTGCATGGAGGATTTTTTGTAATCAAATTATTCGAGGAATCGTTTCAGCACTAATTCTGTCTAAATATCCAAAAGCAGAAGTGTCTAAACAGATGAATGATATACAAAAATTGCTGACTTGCCAAAGCAAACTGGCATGCTCATGCATGGTTTGCAAGTATGGTGTTTGTTTCGATTAGTGAAACATGTCAGAATGAGCAATACAAGAATTATTCAACGTTTAAAATCATGTTGTGAATTTGGTGGAACCAGCCCATGTACTGCAATTTCTTGTGAGTTGTAGCCTGACACATACAACAGCAATGCTATACCTGTGATAAGCAATTATCCCTTAAACATATATGGGCTGCACACGTGCACCTAATATCACAATAATTAAAAATTTAAATATCAGGAAAAAAAGTTAACAGTCTCTTACCGGCTCTCCCCAGTTCCTCCTCAGGTCTGGGTGGTCCCACTGGTACCAGGGGTCTCTCTCATGCTGAGATCTATCTGGTAACTTTGGATAATCACCATAGCTACAAAAACATAACGATGACAGTTATAGTCACACATTACTTTGTCAATGAAAGACAGTCTCTTTCGAAATAAAGCTCACCCCTCGCCGTTGTCGGGATATGGTTCATAGTCCTCAACCCTCATGTTGTACTTCTTTGCTGCAGCAGCCTTCTCCTCTGGGGTCGTCGGGTATGCACCAGGTAGACCATCCTTTGTCCCACCAGAGGCTGACACACAAACAATTGCAAATGATGAAGCTCGAAAGTGAATTATAATAAAGAAATATTGTTACTTTGTTAGGAATAGCGGTAACGTTAGCCGAGTCAGCTAGCCTAAGCTAACGTTAGCAAGTCAAGGTTACGTCCATTCTGATCTTTAAACTTTAGCTCTACTCTGAGTCTGTCCAAAGAGAAATTCTTCAGACAATATGACCGAAACCTATAGCACTGCTGACCTGCTCTACATCCCGACAAAAGTCCTGACATGCCAGAACCTTTCCCTTTAGCGAGAGCCTGGGCCCACCGTCGGAAACCAACACCAGCCATGTTTACTGGCCGCTGCTGCTGTTTGACACACTAAGAAGTGCGCGTGCGCAGAATTAGAAGTACGGGTCATCATAGGGAGCAATTCTAATCCATAGTAAACATCTGCTGCTTGGGCTCTCAACATCACAGGCCTAGATCCATGATTCAGCTTATTCATTATGTAGTAATATCAGGAGTGACAAGAAAATCAACCATTAGAAAATGCATATTATAGTGTTTTATTCATTTTTGAGTAACATACACTATCACAGTGGAGAAAAAGTGTTAACAGTGACATAAAAACTCGTCCAGTGGCTGAAGGGAACTTGTTCTCAGAGTGAATGCACTGAAGCCCTGAGGCCTGTTCTTCTTCCCATCAGATCCAACTCAGGTGCACAGGTGCATTTACTGGGGGATCGTCACTCTGCCACCGGTGATAAATTGAAGAAAATCCATTAGAGAAGTTCTGTTATGTCCTTCTCCACATTCTCAATGGGGCAGTGAAGTTCATATCTGCAGTAAAAGGAAAACATTATAACCACTACTATAGTTACAGATCTGACCTAACAAAGGTCGGATTGGGTTTCTAACTTGCAGGCTATGGTCTATAACTTCACCTTTTGAAGGGCCGGCCATCTGCAGTAATTAGGAACTTCTCAAAATTCCATCGAATATCATTTACTTTGATTGGGGACCAGTAGAATTTCTTCATATCTCCAATTACAGGGTTCACAAATGGCAAAGATTCCTGTGGTGTACGGAAAATGACAGTGTATTTGGACTTTTAGGGCAAAATACCTGCCACGCGACAGTACAAATATATCATGTGACAAGAAATGTCATTCATAATCATACATCCAAATCCTTTGTAAAACACAATACCTTTAGATAGGTGAAAAGAGGCTCTTCATTTAATCCATTCACCTCAATCTTTCCAAAGACAGGAAACTTTGGCACAAACCCGCAACCAGGTCTCACATACTTAAGAATATTGATGGTTTCATGATTCCCTTCTAAAAAAATAAAATTAAATTAAAAGGACAAAGATGTATTACTGATGTGGTTTAATATGCTTCATGAAAACCATCATATAGGCCCATGTATTAACAAGTATTCAGATCCTTGAATCACTGCAAATAAAAGTATCAACACAGTAATGTAAAAATCCTCAATTGCAAGCATTCAAAAGCTTGCTTCACAGTACAGAAATATTAACCAGCTAAATGTATCTAAAGCACCAAAACGTAAAAGTACTCATTCTGCAGAATAACACATTCTCCTGTGACTGATTTGTATATGTATCAATGCGTTAAGTTCATTTTACTATTGTAGCTGGTGCTAGTTTTAACAACTTTATACAGTCTGGTAGTGTAGTTTCAGTGGTTCTTAAAATACAGGTGTCGGAGGGGTCATAAGATGATATTTGGGTAAGAAGAAATCACTCAGACATCTGAAATGTGTAGAAAATAGGCCCCGACCAGAACATGCTATTTTGTAAGGGGTCACAGCCAAAAGGTTTTGAAATCATCTTAAACAATGTATTAGATTTAATACGATTATTGTGTGTTTTTAAGTTAATTTAACAAAAAACTATAGACAAATATAGCTTAACATGAAATGTAGGACTTAGAAAAGTATATTAATTCTCTCTGAAATGTAGTGTAGCAGAAGTATAAAGTTGCATAAAATGGAAATCCTCAAGTTAGGTACACGTACCTCCCAATTATTCTTAAGTACAGTACTTGAGTAAATGTACACAGTTAATATAGAAAGAATTAGTTATTGTACAGCATTCCTCTTAGGTTATTTCTGTCACAATTTAAAAGCTTCAGAGTACCCACCAGGTGACTGAAGACCGAACTGGTTGCTGGGGAATCCTAGGACAGTAAAGTTGAGGTCGCCAAACAATTCCATGAGTGTATTCATTCGGTGGTACTGAGGACACAACAGGACATAGGACACAAACTCAAATGCCTTTAATAAAAAATGACAGGTTATGTGTTATGAGATAGTGTGATCTGACCTTAATCAATCAGCTCTTGTAGGATATTACCTCCTCTATTGTTGACCCTCAGAAGGTGGCAACATTGATGATGAGAAGCACTTTACCCCTGTAGTTACTGAGCGGAACCGGCTGTCCATCCAGGGTCTCAACAGAGAAATCATAGATTGATTTATTCGCCATGCTGGTACTTTAGCTTGTATATGGGATTGTAGTCAGTCAAGAGTGAGCATTCACCCGGCTATCTTGTTGGCTCATCTCATTCACTGAAACATAACTCACGGGTCAGCAATCATTCAGCATGACTGACTTCATTGTTCTCCTGGGCAGAGGTGAGCTGGCAGTATGGTCATTTGTTCAGAACATGTGTTCAGGAAAAAAAAGAGGCTGCTAATATGGTGACAGCTAATTGGCATTGGGCAATTAAAGGTCCAATATGTAGTATATTTAGTTTAATAAATCCCAAAATGAATGGGAAATTTGTTTTTATCGGTTACTACCGTTATTCTAAGCCAAAACAGTGTGCCTGTCAGTTGGGTACAGAGCTCCTACAGAGCTGTGAAGGGATGTCTGGCTATGTGAGACCAGCGTCTAGCAACGTTGTTGTAGATGCTGCGGTTTCAGCCGGGCAACCTCCGTGAACTTCGAGTCTGGGGAGGAGGGGTGGGGGAGACGACTCTCTCCAGTATTTTGAATTTGTACTGCAGCAAGTATTTTAAACACAAGCTGTCAGTAATTACATTGCACCTTTAAATATTCAAAATAAACATGTGTGGGTCACACTGATTTTGGATCCGTCCTTTTCTCTTTAAAACTGACACTTACAGAAGGAAGATTGACATTTAGAGTGAAATTCAGGAGTTCCTACATTGATTTTCTCATTGTTTGTATTGTGCTGCATATTAGCCTACTATAGTTTGGTGTCTTTATTCACAGTTATTCTTCAAGTTACTACACAGTATAATGTGTATTTAACATGTATTGTGTACAGATTTATGAATTTAGGTCTACATGCTATATTGTTTCTTAAAAAGATCTTTGAACTCACTATTTTGATTAATACATTGTTAATATTGTTTTGTAAATAAAAGAGTTTTTAAAAGTTCACATTAAACCTACCACTGCTTATAGTATTATTATACTATTTTAATGGTTATAAGAGTCTAGAAGGCATCTATTAAACTTTAAAAGAGTTATTCGATAGGCCTGATCTTTACAGCAAAATGTGTATTGCTTTAACGTGATCTCATTTACGTAAACGCGTAAAACCGGAAAATTTATACTGCTGCGTTCAAATGCTCTTCGTAAACACGTAAGTCAATGATAACGTTAGACCTTAGTCGCCAAAAAACACTTCTATGACCTTTAAGCACCATCATTTAAATAGTAAACGACAATAAATGTACTATGTAAAAGGTAGTGGTAGTCTCGTCATCACTAAATACTAAATTTGGCAATATTCACAACTTTTTTGGATAGTTACTGTGTCATTCCGATCACAATAAAAGATATTCCGACAGTCCAGGAATGCAGCCTTGGGTTTGGTTTACACCTCAAACGCTTGAAAAAATGCTAAAGGAAAAGAGGTTATTTTGGCATCTATGTGAAGAACAACACGTCCTTAAAATCTCTGTATAAGATAGTAGGCTCACAATGAATGAAGAAGCAAAGATGCGAACGTAAGTACCTTCTAAAATTGTAGTTTTATGTTTAAAAAGCAGCTGGATTAGTGGCCCTGACAGGTTAGCTTGTCAGCTAACAGCGACTGCAACAACAAGTCAAAGAGGGATGTAGCTGATTTTCATTAGCTAACTTTCATTATATATTTCCATGGCGAGGCTGATATAACATTCCTTATTGATGTATACTATTACTGTCATTTATCTTTCTTTTTAAAACGATTCGTAACATTTAATGTGTTTATAACTGTTTTGAGCTCTGCATGCAGGGTCAAAGTTGTAAAACAAGGCTTGCATTTCTTCAGCAGATGTCATCTTTTGGACTTGCCCTGGGAGGATGTACTTGTTCCACATATTTTGTGCTATTTGCCGCTGCAACACCTTGTCAGCCTGCAGAGGGTGAGCAAGCAGTTCCACAGCCTCATCCAGATGTATTTGGCCAACTGCAGGACTTTTGATCTGTCCTCGGTAAGTCCTGATGTGTGAGAGTTTTAGTAGCCTATACATGTTTGGAGAGATATGGTAATGGAAGTCTGCTGTTGTGATATTTACAGATTGGACCATCCATTCCCAAGGAAGCGTTTTGCTCCATCTTAAAGGACAACAAACTTCTCCACAGCCTGTCACTCCAGAACTGTTCAGCCTGGGTGACAGACAAGGAGCTGCTGCCAGTAATCGGCCAGAACCAACACCTGCAGAAAGTGGACATGAGCGGATGTGTTTGTCTCACCCGTCACTCCCTGGTGGCCGTGTCCTTGAGCTGCATGCACCTCCAACACCTCGGCCTGGCGCACTGCGAGTGGGTGGACAGCCTGTCCCTGCGCAGCCTGGCTGACCACTGCAGGGGGCTGCAGTCCATTGACCTCACCGCCTGCCGCCAGCTCAAAGACGACGCCATCTGCTACCTGGCCAAGAAGTGTTTGAAGTTGAGGTCTCTATCTTGTGCAGTCAACGCCAACGTCACTGACGAGTCGGTGGAGGAGGTGGCCAAAAACTGCAGGGGCCTGGAGCAGCTGGACCTGACAGGCTGCCTGCGGGTCAGGAACCAGTCCATCAGGTATATCATATCTTATTTTCAAAGTGTAATCCAGCTAAGTTTGTGCCAACCTTGCCCACACTTTGACATGCACCACCTCACTTGTGCACCCATCCATAAGATCCTCTGCATGCTGTGCTCACAGGACTCTTGCAGAGTACTGCCCGAAGCTGCAGTCCTTGAAGGTGAATCACTGTCACAATGTGACAGAGTCAAGCCTGGATCCTCTACGGAAGCGCAATGTAGTGATAGATGTTGAGCCGCCTTTACAGAGGGCTCTGGTGCTTCTTCAAGATGTGCTGGGGTTTGCTCCCTTTATCAATCTCCAGATATAGCCAAAGAGCTGTTTGTCCAACCAGTGCACACAGGTAGGTAATGTGAGCAATAAAGCTACTGTCTGAACTTCTGACATGTTTATATATCAAAAATTGTCTGTGTAAATATCCTAAAAAGGCTAGAACTCATCCACATAGAATGTATTATTATTCTATTTGCAGCAGATACTGGTGGGGACAGGCAATTATAAACATTTACCTTCCTTTGTTACAGGTTTCCTCGTCAAAGCAGTCACTCTCAGCTACATCACATGTACGTGAGTTGCTCTCACATCAAGACAATTCAAGTTTACCTGGATGTTTTTACACTCAAGTTTAAAAATTATGTTGACAAAAACACTCACTGGAGTGTGATCAAAAATGCATATTTAAGATGAAACTGAAAACAAGTTTGCATTTGCAAATGAAAGAAAGCCATGTACTTTTAAGAATTGCTGCCTCATGTCCAAAAGATGTCAATGCACTATTTGGTAATCATTCAGTGTTATAATAATGTGGCTATTTAAGTACAGACAATTAAGTAAAGCGTATTGTTTTTTTTAACAAACTACATACTTTACTTTGTGTGTATGACTCTTTAAAAAACATTTAATCTTATGTTTCATTTAGAAACATTAAAACAACGTTTGAGTTTCATTAAACATTTCATTTTCCATGTATATAGTATTTGCCAGTTTAAACGATAAATTCACCCAAAACCACACACAAACGACAGACCTCACTGTTTAACTGCTTCCAAATACAAATTGTTGACAAGCTTTGTTGCTTACAGAAACACCCAAACTATCTGCATGCGGCTAGATACCATGCCAGAGCTTAGTGGGGAAATGTTTATACATTTTCTTGTGACGTGGGTGAAGCAACCCTTAAAGGTCCCACGGCATGAAAATGTCACTTTATGAGTTTCTTTTAACATTAATATGCGTCCCCCCATCGGCCGTTCTTGAATCTCGCACCTTATGACGTCATGAGGGGCAAGGTTACCTCAACTTTTTCTGCTTTAACTGCCCAAAAATTTGGTCCACCCATGAGAGAGAGACATCAAACAAGCAAAGTTGCAGTTGGTCAAGGCAACACCCCCATTGCCTTGACCCCCAATTTTTCTTTGGAGCCTTGTTGCTCACAATGTGCTTACACATACAAAACAACCAAACAATATCTACACACTAATATATATATATATATACGTACTCTAAACAGGAACAATATAGAAGCTTGAGTGCAATGAAGAGTTCAATAAAAATGATTTAAATGTGGAGCATAGTGCAGAGGGTACTGGGATTACTAGTATTAAATTACATAATATTACAATACAAACAGTAAATAATAAGTCAGTTATGAGAACGATGAATTATACTAAATAAGTGGTTAATAAGTGGAACCAGTAAACGGGTGCAGTTTAGAGACAGTGTTACTGGGTTATTGACCAGAATTTAACCTGACACTCTGGGTCTGAAGTCAGCTGTTCATCCGAGAGATGGCTTGTAGTAAGAAACTGTTCCTTAGTCTGTTGGTAGGGCGTACAGTGCTCTGTAGCAAGACCAATTTGGCCCATAACTGTAACCTGATGTGAGTAACAGGATCCCTGTAATTCTTACAATTTCCTTGATTGTCAAGCATAAGAGGGTAAGGAAAAAAACATTACAGTGGTGGAATTAAAGCTAGGGTTCACCTCTTCAATGCAAAGCTGTTTTGTGACTCAAAGTGACACAAGGTGGCAGCAATGAGTCAGGATATGTGTCTGTTTTAATTCTGGTGTTTGAGAGGCTGCATGACTTACTGACCAAACTACAGTACATTCAGAGACCATTGTGATAGTTTACAATGTTAAATATGTTAGAGGACACAGTGTAAAATTAAGACCAGAAATCTCTTCCTCTTAAGATTTAGAGAATGAGCACATTGTTTGAGGTTGGGCAGATTGCAGAAATAAACCACATTATGGTCTTGTTAATGAGTGAATGCACAATATGAAAAATGCTTCCCTATGCTGCAAAGTGGTAAAACTCCCTCTTACGGTTTCCTCTGGTGGTCCGATTGCCAGACTATATTGTAACTTGTCTCTGTGACAACACAACAGGTCTATTTTACACTTGATGGCATGGTTTACTCCATCTGCTGCATGCTGCCCACAAAGCTGAATTTGCACCAACAGAGAGTGTTTGGAGGGCATCAGGGATCGACCAGCATCCTTCTGTTAGCTGTGCTGATCATCATATTGTACCGCCGTGCCTCCGAGGAGACATCATTAGTTATAAAGTAAATCTTGAAATTTCAATTTGTAAAGCAACTCGCGCTGCTTAGTATCTTTGTAGATTTAACAAAATGTAGCAGGTTTGTCTCACATTTTAAACAAAAATTACAGAGTGAAGAGTTTGGTTAGCATCATGACTTTTCTGCCTCAATATAACAAATTATTCAAGATAGATATTCCCCTTGCAATTTAGTGCATGGAAAGGTAATTTCAATTTAAAGTAAGACAATTAATGAAATAAAAAAAAAACTTTTCTCATCTGTAAAATAATTAGTATAAATAACATATTCAGTGTTCAATGGCCCAACCTTGTTGCTGTTCAGCAGTCGGTGGGTTAAAAACATTTCAGACTACATTCATCATGCAGGACCTCAATTAGCATTGATCTGCACGGGGGAAAGAAACATAGCTGTGTTATTATATACTATGGAGCAATTTCTGTTCTAGTGATTGAATGTATGGGGGGATTTCTCAAACATAGGTATTTTGTCTTCCTGTCAATAATCTAGCACTTGTCTAAATTATTGATCAATAGCAACTGATCATTTTATACCTAGGCACAACAATGAAGCTGGTCCATTTTATTCGGAATGTAGTTTTCGTCCCTGGTAGCGTTTAATATACTGGTCTTATTAAAACAAAGAATAAATGTAAGTCTAATCTCCGGCTGCTGTTAAAGTCCTCTTTGACAGAGTAAGTCACTGAGGCTGTTCACAAGGCTGGCAAGGTTCATTCATGTGTGTTGGCAGCTGAACAGGTCTTCTTTGCTGCAGACATTTTGACTTGTCATAGGAAAAAGCACCGGTGTAACTAATGACATTAACTGTCAAGCAAGTGTCCCAGTAAAGGACTGTGTGAAAGTTATTGGGGTGGGGAAAGAGGCTGCTTCCTTATATATCATTTTATTTTTAAAGCAAGGCCCTCCCCAGCATTATTAATATATTCTTGTTCGTCCGTAAAATGTATCTGGTTAACCAGCTCCTGAATTCTAGTCAAGTAAGGTATTTCTAGACTACCAAAATAATATGCTTTAGTATTTGATGCAATCCCTGTTGACCTTATGTCTACTGGTAATCTGCCATTTGTCTGCTGTCACAAAGCATCACAGTCAAACAAGAGACATAATGTCAATTTTACTTCAAGCAGCCGGTAAATAAGACCCTATTCTAGTATGGAAAACTAAGGGAACTAAATATACTTACAAGCAATTTTCATGTATTTCTTTTATTAATTTATATAAATACAAAAAAAACATTTTCATCTTCAGAAGATCCTGCTCAAAAAGATAATCAGGAATTGGTTTAGGCCCCTTTTTAGCTTCCTGTTAATGAAATGAGGTCCATATAAGGTGGAGAGAGAATTACTGTGGCTCCTCTGATGGGCCCAAAACTGTGTCATAGATTTAGTTAATTTTCATATTTTTAATTAACTGACTTTAACTCCCGTCTTCCATCAGTGAATGAGACTTTCTTTCTTTTATTTGATGTAGTTTATCTCCAACCATTCATATACAACCTTATTGGATCCTGCGACTTAGGGATCCATCCTTTGACCACCAGGGAAGCATAACTAATGACAACGTTAATGTGGCTTTGTGAGCACGGCCATCAAAATGTTGATCAACCAAGCAAGAAATAATGTTGGATTTTAACATTAGCATGAATAAACACGTTTAGGAAGATTTTGGAAGGTGTTGATGAGCTGATGAACATACTACCTCCTTATGATTCATATATGTGTCATGGGTGTGAAGCTTTAATGAAAAAAGGCAATTATGTGGAGATTCAGACCGAGGGGAGTTTTCTTTTCTGAGTGGAATGAATGACGATGCCAAGACAAGATGTCTTCAGGGTGGCGTCTAATTGAAGCGACATTTGCAGCTTTTCTAGGACTCCTAACTGTCAGACCCATTAGCATTGTCCTAATTACTGTGTGCCTAACCCCAGACTGGACAGGAAACACACGGTCAGGTAGCTCTGGCCTCGCTAGTTACTCACATAGTTTGTGAATGAATAGAGCATCGTAGCATCGTGTGACTCAAAACTATTCAGTGCTTGGGTGAAGAATGTGTTGGCCCAGTTCTTTTTGGGAGAAAAATATTTTTGTGGGTCATTTTGTAAGTCATGATTTTAAACTGGATGTTATTTAATGTCATTTATTACATAAAAGTGAATATTGTCTCAATGAGTTTTCATATAATACACAGTGATCCTGGAATTGTTGATGTTCAGACTTTTCTTCTTGGCCAAGTTTCCATTTGTACTACCCATGGAGTGGCAGAAGGTGATATTTCCATCATAAATCCTTTATTTTTCTCTGATAATTTTGACAGCTGCTTGGTTGCTTACTAGTTTCCATACTCCATTTAGTAATCCTTTATGTGTGTCTACTTTCCACATTCATCAAATCATAATTTCTATTTTTTCAAATCAGCTGAGCTACTCCGCTATCTATCACTAGGTACCCCATGTTTGGGAATCATTGTAGTACAGTATTGTCCATAGAAAGCATACACTAGAAACTATTTAATTGTACTACTGCTGCTAGTTGCATTACTGTACTACTGTGTCATTTAACAGTATTGACAGCAAGTAAATATAGATTGTATAGCAGTAAAATGACAGCTTTATACTGTCATTTCACTGTCAGTTATTGAATCAAATGAATGTGGCATAGCAGTTGTATTTGCTGTAGTATTTGTACTGATAAAAGGGATTTTACAGTAAAATACCCATCACATCACTGTTGTAGAGTTATAGTATAGTAGTCCCAAAATGATTTGCGAAGTTCGAACTCAAATTTCTTGACCAAAGTTGTGCGTTCATTTACAGTTAAGTACAGTATGGCATTTTGAACTGTGAAGCCTGTGAAGTGATAACAGTGTAACTTATTGTTTTTAGTTTTACATCTTGTGAAAATAAGCAATTTGTATTCTGGCACTCACTGATCATTTAAATAATCACTTTATTTTCTTTACAAGTCATAGTTCTGTTACACCCTTTTCTAAGCATTTAGTCCCGCTATTGAAGAGTTGACCTTCCTCTGGCCAGTGTCCCACTCTGACCTCAATCCACCCAGGCTTGGGTCCAGCCCAAATCTGAGCACCCAGAGGCCAAGTTTTTGTAGGTACGCTCAATTTGCCTGCAATATAAACACACTTATTTACTAATAGAGGATATGGTTACAAGAAGAATGACGAGGATTCGTCCTGGCAGGAGCATTTTGCCCTCTGACTAATCTGTGCTGCTAAATTTTAAGTAACTGTGTTTAACCTGTGTCCTCCAGCCAGCAGAGATCAGAGTTCAGCATTCTGCCATAGCCACAGATCACATCTTGTTATGCTTAAAAGATGCTAGAGGCCGTCTCGTCATTTACTTTGTATGGAGATTAAAATCTATTTCAAGACAAGTAATTCCCTGCACAGTGGTTAGAGGCTTGCATTGTGCTCTTTACTTGTGCAATTTAGACCATCAATGTCTGTGGATAGCAGTGAATATGACCATTTGTAGTGGGATATAGTATACACGGTTGAAGCAATAATTAGATGAAAAACTATTTAAAAAGCTCTAAACCAAAGTGTCTGACAATAGTTGTGTCATTTCTTCTGTCCTGCTTCACCATCTAGAAGCTCTGACACAAAGGAAGCTCTTAGTATTATTTGACAAATGGAGTGCAAACAGCAAAATATGTGTTTAGTACATGTTTCGGCCCGTAGATTAATGACATTAACGAAGTTTCCATTAGCACAGCGATCGAGGGAGACAGAGGCGTCCATGCGTAAATCCACATGACTGAATCACTGATAAGAGAAAATGAAACACATCTCTATGGGCCAAGAGGGGCCAGGAAACGCCACTCCAAATTAGCCTGCGGCCCAATTTGTTGTTACTTCATTAACCGACCAGCATCTGCGGAGCAGTGGAGGGAAGTTGTGACCCATCTTTTCCATGAAAAAAATCTTACTTCACTAGCCCTCTGAGAAAAAGAGGTTCCCTGTGCAGATAGGCAGCTGGGGACAGGATCACCATGGCTCAAAGTGACAGGAGCTCCACCAGGATGTATTGTGCAGAGAGTTTCATAATAATCTGGAGCTTTTTTTGGTCCCAATTTGATGATTTGTTGCATAAGCTCAATGCTGATATTTTCTCTGTGTGATCCTATTCAGTGTATTTCAGAGTCACAGTCCTTGGAATGTAGAGTTTCAGATCACGTAAGATTAAGAAATGTCCTGCATGCTTACAAAAAGCCTTTTGAAATGATACCAGAAAAGGCTAGAGAAAATGTACATGTGCTCGCTGCTGATTTCAAATACAAGTTCAAACAGTGGAACATTTTACACACTTTTAATTTAAGCAAAGTACAAAAAATACATATGTTGAAAGTAGTTGAAATTGTGGTAAGAATGATAGTGTCAGTTGAAGAGTAAGCAAGGAAAGCAGTTGAAGTGTCATTTTAAGTTAGGAAAAATGATTTGATGGGAACCTCTAAATATGAGACAAACCGTAAGATGCTTTAAAATAAATTTGTAATATGTTGGCTCTGTTGAAAGATGTATGCACAGTAGATATACAGTAAATGTATCTATAAGTGGTATTTTATGTTGACACTCCTGGAATTGACAATTATTTAGTTTTAATTAACAAGTAATTGATCCCACCATTCAAGATATTGAAACTTAAATATTTCTTATGGATATGTATATAATGTATGTATATATTATGTGTAAACAAATCACTCAGAAATTTCAAAACAACACCCTGTGAAAAGCTAAGTCTCTGGTATTCGATAAATGCTTTAAAGTTGCAGCACATAAGGCCTGAAGTGGATCATTGGAGGTTCAGGTGTAGCTGAGGGGCCTTTTCTGCTCTTATCCGCTGAAGGAACTGGCTGTCTAGGATGACTAGTTTCTTATCTTCCATTCCCCACTAATATCCACAGGGGACCAACAGTGTTTGGCACCCTGAAATCCTTTTTCCTACACCGGATGGGAAATCAGCCTGGGTGGATCACAGGGGGCTTGAGACATGGATGCCATATGGCCCCTTTTTATTCCCTGTGGAGTTTGGGCTTTTGGGATGCCCAGCATCTAAATGTACACAAGAGATTTTGACAATATGTGCTGTGACAAAGGCATTTTGGCAGTTCAAGTTGTTGTTTGTGGTTACTGGCACGTCACTCAGATTCATTTGCATTTTTCAGCACCGAGGAGGTGACTGTATCTGTTGACACAAATGCATAAAACTGAGCTTATTAAGATTCAAATGGAATAGTATTATCTGTGTGTTTTCATTGATTCTTCTAACTTTTTAAGATCCGGTAGCCTTATCAAATTGAAAAAGACATGAGAACAGAGAAAGACAGAGCAAGGCGTCATCATTCTAAAATGTCCCAAAACATCAGCAGCTGTCAGCTTTGAATTTTACTGGAGATTACATTTTGGCCTTAAATGTGTAAACACAGATCAAGCAAGGTTACATCTCTCAGGGTTAATTGACAAGGGTATTTAAAAAAAAAAAAAAGGAAAAGGGATGCAGTACTTTATCAGGCCAGTGGAGGACATGCTTTCCTCAGACTGGGAAAAGGGAACATAAAACCGTATGTAGCCTCCCTACAAACTGTAATCCAGCAATAAGATTAGACTCAACTTTATTGTCATTGCACATAGTAAGTACAAAAAAATGTAGTTTGGCATCTATCCAGATAATGCAAACAGTAGCAAATGTGAATATAGAGAAAAACACATTGGACATTAAGGAGATGGTATAATATGTGTAAACAGAAACCAATACAAAGGATATACAGTAGAATGGGTTTGTTATGTTATAAACAGCACGCAGGCATGTAATGTGTACAGCGTAGAGGACAATATAGAGTTGCAAAAAGTCAGTTTAATACAATCAGTAAAATATAGACTATTAGTAAGCACTTATTGTTAAATGTGGGTGTTTTCTTGATAATTAGGACAATTTAAGACAATACATTTGGATGTGCAGACTTTAAATAGGTGCTGCTTTTGGATATTTTGTAAGTAGCTTGTTTTGAAGTAATTGCCACCAAGCTCATCAGTGGGTGTAGATGAGAGCTTTGGAAAGCTGACCCCACACTCTGAATTAACTAACTTTCCCATGCAGGTGTAATCCACAATGAGCTGAACCCACCACAGCACAATATGTTTGTGACGCAGACTGAGAGACCTCCATCGAACTTTCTTTATGAACTAGATTGAGGACAATTTTCTTGTTGAAAGGTGGTCTACCTGGAAGGCCGGGGCTCCCTGCCAGCTGCATGTCATTTCTATCAAATGTGGCCTGGGTCTGTCAATTAAGAAAACACAGGGCAATCTGTGGCTGCTGAAAGAGATCTCCTTGGCTTGCTCCCAGGCTGAGAGACGGGCTTTTGTTCCCAGGCATGTCTCACATACTTTCAGAGCCCAGATAAGCTCAGGCTTCATGAAGCCCTGCTTTATATTTGCCCACTGTAATGTCTCTGTGGGGTCAGGGAATATGGGGAAGCACTGTCGGAGAAAGGGTAATATCCCCCCTCCCGCACACACATTATGGGGTCAGGAATAGCAGCTACAGGTTAGGTGGTCCTGAGGCCTGGCCAGGGGACTCTTTGCTGAATGATCCGGTCCTTCTATGTGCCCACCCTCGATCCTTTTCTGCCTCTTTCATACCAGTAAACTTCAAAACAAGCAGGCTGCTTTAGCCGTTTCCTGAAATCGCATGTATAGGTAGGCCTATACCCTATTCCTGGATCTGCCAGTGTGGGTGGAAGTAAATTTATTTTAGTATCAGCCAGACCACCCACAGCCAAGTGAACAGGTACCTCAAGGTGGTTTGAAATTTAAGTAGAGGGGGAAGGGGAAGTTAGAGACCGGCAGGTAGGAGGATCAGAGGGGACTGATGGGACCTCTTGATGACTTGGCGTCCTGGTTTATCATAAAATATGTCTTGTTAGAGAACAATGTTGCTTTTTACAAACTTCTTTTACCTGTATCAGATGCATTTCTAGCTTAGACTGTAGATAACAAATGTGGGCTATAGGATGTGTAAGTTTATCAGGTAGGTGGGATATCAGGATTTTTTGCTCCTGTTTCATATCTCCGGGATGCGCAAGGGCGAACTGGCCATCTGGCATACCGGGCACTTTCTGAGGCCGACGTGCTATTTTGAGAAAAAAAAAAATGTCCGGCCCATGAATCAGCCCATAAAAGTCGGCCTAAGAAAGATCGGTGGCTCATTGTTTTTTCAATTGACACTGCGGTTGACACTCAAGGTTAGGTTAGCTAGGTTTTCTGTTTCTACGCATACACCCCCTACTTTCACAATGAAATGGACTAGTCCGTAACAGTGCGCGGCGCGAAAGATAAACCGTGACAGGAGAACTGGGAACTCCACGAACAGAGACGAAGCATTACGAATCTAAACGCGAAAATGAAACAAAGTTACCCAAACGGCTCAAGTAAAAAAACAAAGTGAAAAGACGCCGATAAGTAGGCCTATTTGGGAACCCTGCCAAAAATGACAAACTTTTTTTACGACTACTGTTGGTGATTCAGACAGGAACAACAACTTGTAAAGCCCTTAACATGCCGCTACAGCAGCAGCAGCAGCTAGCCATGAAGTGGCGCTAGGTTAGGATAACGGTAACCAAGACAATGAAGAGGACATCGTATCTTTAAACAGCACCCTCTTTGGAATGTCTGCCTGCATGAAGTTTCAGTTTGCATCTGCCAGAATAGTGATAGAGGTTAATAACGAAGAAACGCAAATGAGAGGTGCAGAGGTGCAAAGAGGTGCAGAGAAGCTGCGTTACAAAAATAAACCAGCCCTTTAGGCAAACGCTGCCAAATTGACAGACATGTTTTCGGCAGTAGCGGGAACTTCGTCTCGTCAGCTCCCGTGGCTGATGATAGTGGTGTGGTGTCGGCGCGGCGGCAGTGAGGAGGAGAGGGTACAACCTGCGGTAAGCACGACTCCCCTTAAAACACTTTGCCCCGTGATAAAACTGAGCCAAAAACAAGTGGTGGACAAACTGTTGATGATAACACCATACAACAAAGAAGTAGGCATGCTATACTCTATGATTGCATTATTTTTGGCTATAGCCACAATAATGCAATCAAGTGTCAAGTGTGCGCGTGTCTGAGTCTTGCCTGATGAGTCTCACCGTTTTATTATTATTAGGCTATATTAGCCTACCTTTCTTTCAACAAAGTAGCCTTCATATTAATAATAAGCAATAATATCTGCATTTGTAGACAAAAACTCATGATACCTTACCACACCTTCAAATTAACAAGCACAGGGCCCCTTCAGTCGTAAAATTTTATATATA
>NC_048427.1:6911779-6945766 GCF_013103735.1 Etheostoma cragini | reverse complement strand
CCCGTGGGATGTGTCATAAGTTTGAATATATATAAATTCTTATAATCACACAGCCACAAGCTATCGTGTGATGTAAATGTTCTGTGCTATAAATCTCAGTTTTTTTTGCATTATTTATTCATTTTGCTATATCAAAGATGCAGGAGTAAGGTTAATTTACCAGTCTAGGTCTGCTTCCATTGGATAGGGTAAATGCAGGACATTATATGGGCAAAAGTGTGTGGACAAATTATACCTTGGGCCTGTTTTTGGGGTTTTTGGGCCAGGAAAATGGTGGAAAATGGGTCACAAGATTATTAAGGTCATAAGAAAGCAATGAAATATTTTGGACAAACCAAAAATATTTTTAATACTAATAATATATAATATATGTTTTGGTTTAAGACTGCTGCTTGAGCAACAGTCCAAAACCTCTTTGGGCTTTTTAAACATTTGTGAAAATGATTGGCAGACTAATTGATAATGAAAATAATCATTAGTTGCAGCCTGTGTGTAAGACGTTGACTGCACAGGCACAGAGCCCTGACATCAACTCCAGCCAGCACCATGCAGCACCAAAACATCAGTACCTCACTGAATGCAGCCAGCTGGAGGCAGTTATAGCAGCATATTAATGCACTTAGTTTGGGGAATAGATTTTCAAAAACCCATGTGTGGGTGTAACGTTGAAGTGTCTATATTTTTGCCTATCTTTATTTTTCATTTCTTGCAAATGACACGTTAATATGGCAATAGATTGTAGAAGTCATTCGCTTTTTTGTCATTTTTTCTCTTTAATGTTATTGGCGGTTATAGTAGCCTACGGAGTAATTTCCTTCATCATTGTCAGCAAATTGCCTATGCAGGAGTGAGGTATTTAAGGTCCAGTCTGGGTGTGGTTCCATTAGATAGCTTTAAGACCATGCTGAGTGCTCTTGAAAATTAGTTTTTGGCAACTTCCTAGGATGCACAGTCTCCCAGCAAGCCAACAAGGCTTTGTCAAGAACGTGCTGGTTTAAGCTTGCAGCTTTTCAAGCCTCCCATTATGCCTGACTCAGTCGGGCAGAAAGCAAAAGAGCCTTTTCTGCAGTCATGTGGGCATACTGGCATTATACACAGTTCAGTATTAGATATTTGTGAGTCATATAAACAGAAGGGAGGGCACTGAGGCTTCTTGAAGAAAAAAAAACTTTATAATTGGGGAGTTATATAAGTGTCTAAATCCTCCTCCAGGGATTTAATTTTTTCCCCATTGTGTGTTTTGAAAAGCAGGAAGACCTCACAGCAGAGGTGACAACTCCTCTGACACAGAAATTACTGCGGTACAGTTTCAGAACTGTAAATGAAGTCTTTGAGTCTTCAGGTGAGATGTAATTAATTGCCTCCTACTGTGATTCTTCCATTAAGATTTTGCAGTAGTTACCTACAACCAGCCAATTACTTAATGCTCCTAGATTTCTTTCTTTATGTGTATGCCAACGTACATAAATATGGATGCTTTAAGTCAAAGCAAAAGTTACTTTCATTTTAAATTCTTTATCAAAATGGACCAAAAAAATACACCCCCCCCCCCCCCCCCCCCCCCCCCCCAAAAAAAAAAAAAAACTTGCTGGAGGAACTGGAAACTGATGATATTTAAATACAGTGTGCTGGTTAGTTAGATATCTGGCTGTTTGCATGGATTGCACTGCTTTAAGTGTATTTATTGTGCCTCTTCTCCTGAAATTGTCCCACTTTTTGAGTCTCCTTTTAGACATTCGGGTCTATTTAGCCTCATGCACCCTTGTGTAGATTTGTTATGGTTCTCTTCTTCCTTCTGTAGCCTCCCCCAATTATAAACTGTATATATTTCCCCATGGTGAGTCCCTGTCCTCTCTTCACATCTACAGTGTGTGCATGTGTGTGTATCTGTGAGCTGGTTGCGTGTGCATGCATGTGTGGCTCCCTGTTGGCCCAGATGCTGGGGTGTGTACAGTGTGTAAATCTGGGGCTAGTCGGGTCGCTCAGGCATGACCTGGTCTACGTCGGGCCTTGTCTTCTGGGTGCCTCCAGCACTGTTCCCCTCCTCATCTCCGACCAGCCAGCCTCACAAACAAGGATTTAGGTCATCTTTACCCCCCCTGCATTACCCATGACTGGGAGTCACTGTCTCTGATGATCTGTGGACATGAAGTTTAAGAGTATTGTTAACCAGTGTTGTTTCTGCAAAACATTTTATTCTATACCAGAGTCTGTAAACATTCTGATTGCACTTTTTAGTATCATGTGAGTACTTTGCTTCTTTTAGGCTTGTGAAATGTTTGCTGCAGCCGGCTGGATGTTTTAGGTACCTCATTTTATACTCTACATGCCACATAGTATATGACTGCAACCAGTTTTGTTGTAACATCCCAAAATAAAAAATAAAAGGGCAAAATGGCTGCATACACATTTTTTATATATATACTGTATATTGCTTTAAAAGTGCCCTACTTTGGCAACATTTGGTCATAGTATTAAGTAGCACATAGAAACCATGCTGCTCCCGGATCCAACCTGGGGACACAGACTGTAAACAATACGTCGACGATATAATTTTCAGTAGTATGTATTGGAATTGAATTTTCTATAAAACTATTTTTTTTTGCAAACAAAACTACATACCGTCATAACTAAATCTACACACTGCAAAAACTCAAATTACACCAGGAAAGCAATTAGAATTAGAAATCAGTTAGAATCCAAACATTTTTCAAGAATGTCTCATTCTTTGCTTATTGTACAGTACATGAAACTTGAATAATAAAAAATATATCCTTGACCTTAACCATACCTGCCATGAGCAGATGTTGGGGAAAGTGAGAACTGTACAAACGTTAGCATTGGATGAAAAAAACTAAAACCCATTGTCATTAAATATAGTCCAGGGTTTTGCAGAATTATTCAGAATTGCATGCTTGGACTTATACTGGAATGTCTTTGTTGTGGCTGTGAGTCTTTAATGAGCGGCTGTCATTTCTCCTTATCATATGCTTCTTATGATGGACAAAGTCTGTCCAGATTTCACAAAGGATGAGTGCAAGATACAACAAAATGTTTTATATGCAGTTCCTGATCTAGCTGTTGTGCTGTTAGGAGTGCAGTCATATCGCCAGAATCCATCCTCCAACTTCCATCCTCCATCCTCAGTGACGGGTAAAAGAATAAAAGATGTTATTGTTTTTCATCCCCTTTGTGCTGCTAGTGGCAGAGGAAACTCAGGAAGCATCTCAAGTTCAGCTGTTGTTCTTGTGATGTTTTGTTTGAAGAATAACACTTGAATAATACTGGTTTGAGGGTTAAGGTTATAGGATTATAGTCTTAAAACTAAATGACATTTTTTCTTATAACAGATGAAGGGATTAGGAAAGGCCTAGTCTTGCTTTGCCAGACCCTTCTTCAGCTCGCTTTGGCCGAATGCTCTGTGGCTACTCCACGTAACGCTCGGGAATGTGAGGAAATCACTCTGGTTTAATGGCATTTCTTTAAACCAATCAGAATCGTCAGATTGAACAGATGGTCCAGCTAGCTGTCTAAATTTAACCTGCAGAGAGCTGAGGAGCAGTTAACAATAGTACTCATAAATCCACCAAATTTAAAATTCCAACACAAAGAAAGCAAAAGGAAACGGAAAATACATGCATCTGGCAGAAATTCCTGCAGGACCGGAGCAATACCAAAGGTGGAACGTAAAGGCTGTAGACTAGGGTAGGCCTAACAGCACATACTGCACTTAGCGTTAGCCGAGTATTATGTTAACATTTTTATTTATTTAACCTTTTTATTGGCTTACATGCGCTCCCTCTCTTTTGCAAATACCACCACACTACTTGCACTTCCAAAGGCCTGTCCTAGAACAGGCATACCAGTACAACATTTACATGTTGCCTCTGAAATTAGATTATGTATGGGTTCAATTGACTTAATGGATTTGAAGAGACTAGATCCTATTAATGAATAGGCTGCCCTACGGCACTGCCCATGCCAATAGCAAGCTAATCTGGCATGCAAATTAAATCCTGCCTCAATATGCCGGCCTGTTTAATGCGATCCATTACACAATTTCACTTATTTATATATACTATTATAAAAGAATAGGCTTATAAACAAACTGAGGGAGGGGTTTGTTCTACAAATGGTGCTGTGCTGGCTTGTTTTTTTAATGCAGTGGCCCCGGGGCTGGTGGAGGGAGCAGTGATATTCATATGCTGTGGTGTAGAAAATATGGAATTACCCTCACAGCTACCTTAAACTATAACTGTTCAGTCCACCTTTAGTTATGACTTCATTTTATTTCACCTTACAGTAAGTTTTTCCACAAACGTTTTCTTTTATAACAACATTTCCTGCAGGACATTTTAGCTTTTTTAGTGAGGTTATATAATGCATCATGAATATGAATATGTTGAGATTTGATCTGTTTCCGATTTGATTGCGTTTGAAACATAAAATTCCCTATGCCTCTTTTTCACTCCAGGTTCAACACTTTCAGCCCAACGTGCTGTGGGCAGATAAATGATTTGTAGGCTGTGTGCGGAGTGTATTCAAAGTCATAATCTGGCACATGATCACGCTAAAGGCTGAGCGGAACGTCTGCTGAGGAACTCCGGTGCTTCCAGTCTGTTCAGTTCTGCCAGGCTCTTCATGCCTGGTTACCTTAGAGCCTGCTTTGTTAGTGTCAGAGGGAATAGGGGTCAGGGAGAGGCCAGATTTCACCTGACCCCTTCTGAAATATTATAGTCAGGTTTGCATATGTACGTCTCCAGCTGGGGATAGAGCTGGGAAGCCCTAGGAGGAATCTGGCAGGAGGTTAGTAAGAGTATTGTCAGAATCTGATTAGGGTTTTTCCACTGATGAGGTTAAATCGTTGCTCTACAGCTATAATTTCAGTTCCCTGCATCTTATATTGCCTAAACATGTTCCCCTGCAGCCAGTAGTCTCATGGAGCAACAACCTTACTGATGATCAAAGTCTGGTTCAATCTGGTTCAACCACTTTCAACATACTTCTGCACAACTGGCTTTTTTTGAGCAAAATTGAATAAGACGTGAATTGAATATTTTCTGTTTATCTGACACGGGTTCCCTGACAAATATAAATAAATAAAGCCTTCCCAATGCAGGTATGCTTGAGTGTGTGCACCTCATTTCAAGCACAATTAACTTGAAATGGAGTGCTTCAGGATCAATAGTCCCCATTTGATCCAGGGGGGGTCTGTCACTCCATGGAAATGGCACACATACGGTAATATAGCCAGCTTAACAACAACTTAGAGGATTTTACTGTTGCTGTTTTTAGGCCAACATCTAACATCATCCTCTCTTGGGAGTCATCTTTTCCTTGTTTTTTTATCTCAGCTTCAATTAATCTTAATGAGAGCTACCATTTAAAGCTAACGAACAGGGGGTAAAACTAATGCATATTGATACCAAGAGGTGAAAGCATCAGAATAAGATTGTCTGTAATATTCAGAGGCGTAGGAGGGAAGGCATGTTGCAGAGTTTGTCGCTATAGGCAGCCTGGCTATTAGTAGCTTGCCTCAGAACACAACATTAAAAGATAAATGAACACTGAATGACCCTGACGTAGCCCTGTTCCTTCATCATATAAATAACAAAAAGCAGAGCGAATAAAGCAGACTGCGCCGGGGCCAATTCCCCAACGGGTGCTTATATGAAATTCAACTTTCAGGCTTTCTCTCTGCTCAGAATGTGGCATTTATTTGCAAGACTCTGTTTCAATTTAAAGGGAATGGCAGCTGAAGGAGGCACAGGGGACAGTGTCTCATCACCGCCACTTACCACACTTATAGGCCTGCTGCCGGGGAGGAAAACCTCAGCAGGCAGCTCCACTTAAACAGTGAAGACCTCCACCAGTCAATGTAATGTGCAAGGCTCTGATAGCCTCATATTCTCAGTCCTGTTTGAGTGAGTGTGTGTGTGTGTGTGTGTTTATAGCAAGGTTTGTTGTGTTTTCAGGGAACACGTTTATTTAATGCTTAATAGGTTTTAGGTTTTTCATATTTGATCTTCAACCACAACTAAGAGAAATAAGAAACCAACAAAAGTTTCATCTTGCAAAATCCTTTTTACCTTTACATCCTGCAGTTTATGCATTCATATACGGAATAGTTTGACATATGGGGAAATGCACTTGTTTGCTTTCTTGCCGAGAGTTAGACGAGAAGAGCAATACAACTTTCATACCTGTCTGTTGGATATAAGCTGAAGCTACCCTGCAGTGGGTTAGCTTAGCACAAAGACTGGTAACAGTAGGAAACAGCTAGCCTATTTCTGTCCAATAGTAACAAACCCTGCCTTCCAGCACCTTTAAAGCTCACTGTTTAAGGGTTATATTTTGTTGTTACCTTTGGACTAGACATTATTTAGACATACAAACATACTCATACTTATAATACAATCATTTTCATTATGATATCTTATTTCTTTTACACCTTTGAATAGTCTATCCTTGTGTTCTAACCCACCTGGATGTCCTATTGCAAAAACTGTGCATGATGTGCTTTAGAGAGAGGTCATTTTTACAGAGAGCTTTAAGATAAGAGCTTAAAGATGCTATTCTATAGGTGATGTGTTCTGATGCTGAAAAAAACAAATTAATTATCTTGAATTTTCACCCCAGGAGTCACTGAGAAACCAGACTAACTAAAACAGTTTGACTTCATGCCCAAGGACGTTCCCGGGACCGTTCTTGAAAAATTGGCATAAGGACGTTCCTCGCCCAAAGGGTTAATGTTGGTGAAAAACAAACAAACATGTCCATAAATAGGTGCTTTCCCTGGAAGAAAGACTTGATATGCTACGAGCTCATTTGAAATGCGGCTGAATGTCTCACACAATGGTCGAACATACAGGGCTGACGATGGGGGGTAAATTAGAGCTTGGAGATGAATTATCAAACAATTATAAAAAAAAGCGGTGCTGAGCCAAAGGGAAACAGAGCACAGATAATATTGGCAATGGTTTTGGAGATGCTTTTGTCTTTCTGGGTTAAGACAATCTGTCTTCTGATTTGTTTTATTCTCCTGTTTTCATGCTTTTGGGTGCTGTAATGCCGCGAGTCGTGACTTGTTTAAAGACCAAAGAGTAGGAAAACGAATGGTTTCTTTTAAAATCTATTTCTCAGCGATCAACAAATAAAACATGAAGACACATTAGCTAACAGTAAGGCTAGTGAAATAGCAAAGGTTGTGTCCATCCCCACCCCCACTCTCGCTCCACCCAGCTCCCTGTGTTCCAGCGATATTCATTTTGATTTCAATTAAAGATCCTGAGTGTGACTCTCAGAGAGAAATTGCCTGCCTTTAATTAGGTAGTCTAAGTTCATGGAAGCAATTGTTGTTTCCCTAGCACTTGCAATTTGATGAGCCAAGGACTCCCATTTTATAGCTATGAATATGGTTTCATACCCCTCAGGTTCCTTGTCCTGCTAACTGTCTTGCAAGCAAACAGAGAATTTACTTGTGTGTTTCTCATTAGTCATTGTGGTTATACTTCTGTGTGTGTGTGTGTGTGTGTGTGTGTGTGTGTGTGTGCGGACTGCAGGTGGGCTTCTCCATCTGTGATGAAGAGGTCAGTAGCTGGCTAGGACCACATGGCGCTGTGCAGGCCGCTGCCCGCTGGTCAATAATCTATTACAGGACATCCCTCCTCCTCCTCTATGTGACTAATGCACTGCAAAGAGATGGTCTCCCAGAGGTTAATGCGGCTCGGCTGACCCTGGTCCCCTCTGACAAACACTGTCAATGGTCGATCCGGAAAAGCTCTTCCTCAGACAAATATCAGGATGGTCCACTCTGAAGGTTGCTTGAGGGGTGTTCAAGGATTCACATGTAAGCAGTAAGAATAGCAGTAAATGTATGTGTCAAATACAGTTGCTTTTACAGAGATGATCCAGCAATCTTCCTTAAAATACACTAGCAACTGATTCTTTATTTCTGTACAGATAAACCAGTTAGGCAACATTTTTTAAACAACATCTTTATTAACAGTCAATAAAACATTTGCCAATGCCGTTTAGAACAATTATAAGCCATTAAGAAGCATACTTTTGGGTTGTGGCTAGCGTTTGTCCTCATGTCCAGCATGACACTTTACATTAATGTCTTAAAACGGTTCTTTAGAGCATTACTATATTATTTATCAACCATAAAAAGCCCTTATCTGAAGGGGTTTAATTTGCAATAATGGCCGGCTCGCTCTACATTATCCCGCTTGTTTCACAGTTTATTACACGGCTTATTAAACGGCTCCTCTTACAGATATTACCCGCTGGTGGTGCCTGTGGCCCGGTTAGGACGGACTTTACGCTGAATTTAGGACTTTACTGCTGATCAGCACGGCTCTTTGGCGGAAGCCAGGTTGCCCCGGTAAGTGAGCTAACCATGGAGCTATGCTCGTTTTTGAATTGTAGCCTTTAGCGCTGCTAGCAATCCCCGTTTTCTTTACCCTCTCACTCCCTTTGTAATCTGCTGATCAGTGATATGAGTTTTTTTAGCACAAGCATTGATATTTATAGATTTAAAAATATTCAGCCAGATCACAACTCAGTCCATGGCACTGGTCTCTTATATACTAAGCAACGGTCTGTTATACAGAAATAGCATGAATGCTGTGATTGATCTATCAGAATCAAGTCTTCAACCGAGCCGTGTTATACAAAATTATAGAATTATCTTCAATTTGAGGGTGTAAACATTGGTATACATTCACATTGGATGATCAGTAAAGGAATTGTACCCCTCTTAATACATACAGTAGTACCCCAATTTTAGGACACTAAAAACACATCATATTTAATATTTTGTGTCAAATTCTTTGTCATCCATAACTGTCTGCAGTCCATGACACATAAACATCAGCGGACACTTGCTTCTCGCTGTTTTTTGCCTTAATCCTGGTCTTCTGTAGATTAAACACTTGATCAGCTGGAACTGTGAACAGTTTGATCATAAAACTCTTTGGATCATTGTCCTATAGCTGCATATGGATGTAAACAGCCTCAAATTAAAGCTCTTTAACCTCACAGTCATAGTTTTCTTTCAAATCTACTGGCTGGAGTACACAGTTAAGACAGGGAAACCCTCATCACTGTCCCGACTGCACTGTACCTGTCAGGTACTACGTGACTACACTCTGCTGTTATTGTCTCTGTGTTTGGGGCTGATAGGTTTAAAGTGCCTCTCCGGGTGCTGTGATAAACAGATCTCTCTATAGAACCCTGATTGGTAGAACATTGTGTTATTCTGACAACCCTCACTTTGAATCAATTAATGCCACAAATTCTGGCTCACATTCACTCAAGCATTGCCTGTGGCCTTGTTCCTTCATTTGTCTTTTCCCCGGTTGCCTTCTCCATTCTCTCCCTTTCTCAGTTAGTTCAATAAGCAGCAGTTATTTATCACATCCTAACAACAATCCGACCAAATTTGGCTTCTTTTTTTTTCTTTAAATATGAGCTTTAAAAAGGATTTGATCAAATGAATGATTGATTTTCCATCTTACTTGCATTCAGGGATATTTGCAGTGTAGTTATAAGCCTCGTACATTAATTGGATCACGGTTTCTGAACATTACACACTATTCATTGTGCAAATAATCCACAACATAAAGGCGGTGTTTCTTTGTTTTACTCTTCTGTTTTAATATATCACCTGCTGCCTCTGCAAAAGCTGTCATTTGAATTTCTAGCAGCGGGTCTCGTCTGAGTCGCGATGAGGACCATGGGCAGACCTCGTGTCTGCGTGTGGAGCAGAAGGAAATTAGCTGCACCTGAATGACAAGGCAAAGGCTCCCACCCCCAGAGGGACTGTGATCTACACACAAACTCCCTTTTAATAGACTTACACCTCATTTGGCCCCTAAAGCTTGTTGAAGGGTCCCAGAGGACGGGGAGGGGGGAGGTGGGCCCCTCAGAGGTCAGCCCCGCTGCTCGCAGTAAACCAGCTGCAGTGAAAGGGAGAGCTTGATTAGATGGCCATTCACACCCAGAAGGGGACCGCAGTGGAGGGACAATGCCGCATTTTCCCTTGCAAAACAACAGAGACATTTTGTCTGGCCTGTCGCGAGTAATATCTGTTATGTTGTGGGAGGCTGGTTGAAAAGCTCAGAGGAGACTAAGTGATCCTGCATGGAGAGTTGACTGCCTGCTCAAACTGCAGTCTCCTCCGTTTAAACAAAAGTGCATGGATCCTGTAGGGTTTGGAAGGGAGTACATTTACATAATTCCCTGTTTGATTTGATAATTATACTAGATAAATAATTGAATCTCCTAAATATTGATGGAGATTAGTATTATAACACTGCAGTATAGATATGTGAAGAATGTACCATAGATAACATCAACATCCTGGTTGTACAGTCTGCTATTAAACAGGTTCTCGACTCTCTACTCTTTCTTTAAAAGTTAGGATCAGGATAATCATAATTCTTGAGCACAAATAAATATTTTGGGGAAATATGCTCATTTGCTTTAATTTTTTTTTTTACATTTTGTTGTCTTTAGAGAGAGCGAGGCTAGCTGTTTCCCCCTGCTTACAAAAGCTTCACATTAACTGTACTGACATGATGACACTGGTATTGATCTTCCTGTCTAACTCTCTGCAAGAGAGCAAATAAGCGTATTTCCCAAAATGTTGAACTATTCCTTCCATCTCCTAAAGGGTCTAAAGGGTTTCAAATACTTGAATATATGATACTACTTGAATTATGTTTTCCTTTTAAATTTAAAGCAGAAATTAGCTTTTTTAGGAACATTTGTTAGAAGTCAATAACACTTAGTCCCAATATTCGAATGCCAGCTAGATTGCATGCATTCCACCTTGATGCTCATTTAATAAAATGTCAAAATCAGTTCACTTATTGGTTGAGGAAGTCAAAATTAAAGTCCTGTCAGCAATTGCTATTAATTGAAAAAATACCTCAGTTGAAGTTTATCCATTAAACACTTTCTCTATATTTTACCCTCCTTCTCACTTCTTCTCATGCTTGTGCGCTTACACTGGTCTACAGTGTGTTTCAGCAGCTAAAGAGCTTCACTTTAAACACTGTAACCCCTCCATGTTCTCTGTCTAAGCTTCAGACATAATATGAATTCATTTTGGCTCACTTAAGGCTTCTCAGATACTTGTAATTGGAGAGATGAACCTTGTGATCTGGACAATGGCAGAGAATAAGAATTAAGGGGAGTATAATTTCTTACAGAGAGAATGATGCAGGTCATAAATAGCTAAATAAGCAATTTGTCAGAGCTTTTATTTTGACGTTCCATCTTAATAAACTAGAGTTGTTTTCACACAATGTTAAAGCTGCCATTTAAAAGGTTTGAATTAGTATTCATGAGTGTAGTATAAGGTGGATTACATCAGCGTTGACAAATAATTTCTTTGGGAGATTAAAAAAAAAATACTCTGAAAGATTCTTCTCCTAGTGTTGCTTTTGAGGTGGGTTACTAAACAATAGACCCTATAGCTTCTATAATTGTGACACATGACGATAAACTGGGAATTCATTTTGTTTGTTCCTGGCTCAATGCTCCCACTGTGAGTTTTTTTTCTTTACACTTCGTTCAATGACATCCAAAAACATTGATGGTTAATTATTTCTGAGGGGGGTTTTTGCATGGCTCCTGTATCCCCGGGTTAATTCTGCAGCATTCCCTTATCTTCCCAGGGGTATAGAGTTTGCATTTTAAGTGAGGCACAGCACAGACACTCAGCAGCATCTTAACTTCCTAAGTTGAAGTGTGGCTGGGGTTAAGTGGTCCCTATGCTCACAGCACCTATCTCAGCCCAAACATGACAGCTGGGGACTTGACTGTTGCTATGGAAATCCCCCCCCCCCCTTCACCCGTCCCCTGCCTGTCCACCCCCCCCGAATGCATGAAAATGCCCCAGACTGCTCTTTTGAAACCATACAAGTCCTCCTCCTTTTCCCTGGTTTAACAAGTCAACTTTTCTGTTGTTCTGCCCTGTTTCAAACGGGGTTTATTGCAAATGGAAAATGGCTCGGGGTGCACTCGGGTGCTTAACGGTGCTCAGCTCAGCTTTGCAGCTGGAAAATTTCCTAGAATGGGCTCCAGTAAGCTGGCTAGAGATTGAAGTCTGAAATATTGCTTGCGTAACAGTCTTCCTCATTTTTAAGTAACCATGATAGGAATGTAATGCAGGCACATACTGTTTATTGGCAAGATATTTTCTTTTATATATAATTATTTTCTTTTTATAAATATCTATTCTATCCGGATAGTTTTTATACCATCAAAAGTTATAATCCTTTTGTTTTTCTTTAAAGCAAATCTGTTTTGATACTATTTATGTTCAGCAATAGCCGTTTGATGTTTTTGAATTTTGATATAATAAGTGCCACTCTGGCAGGTTGCATTGTCACAGTAGGAGTTAAATCCTGAACATGCGATTCACAGGTAACAATGTGTGTGCATGCACATTTTGGACAGGATGTGTAAGACATCAACCTGTGTTGGAAGCCATGACACCTTTTATTTTAGATGAATTAGATTAGATTAAAATAAGCCTGAAAAAGTATATTGTATGCAAATAAGTTTTTTTTAAAACAAAAATAAATCTAGATCCAGAATTATATACATGCACTATTTGCATTCATATAAGCACACACACATATTCATACATACACAATCATAACTACCGAGCAAACAAAGAAATAGATACAAATACAACTGGTTCCCATTGTGTGAAACTGGGTTGCATTGCCCCATGTTGCATATCTGTGTTTTTAGTGCCAGGGATACCTTTTATTTTGAAGGGAGCTGCACTCAAGCATAATAACGTCCTTAACCACTTGCCAATGACCATCACACTGATTTCACCTCAAGAGGACTGTATATATTATTTGACCTATCATGAGGTAATTGCTGTTTAGTTGCTTCCTTTACATCATGTCTCTTGTTCTGTAAATATGAACTGCTGACTAGGAAAAAGAAAATGTTATCTAGCTCATGTTGATAACTGCAGGAGGGATATGTATAATTTTGACATCTTTCACCGTTTTTTTGTAAACATAGCATGAAGTCTAATAAAAAGAACCTGTTATGAAGAAGTTTATTATGAGAAATATTTTGTTAATGCCCATTTTTTCAGGTTATACCAACAGGCTTTCATTTTAAACACATTTAAACCTTGTTTAAATTGCTGTAATGTCATGATGATCCTTTCAAAACGTCACCCCAAATCAAGGCAACTTCAACCCCAAGTCACAAAGATGTGTTTTTAGGAATTCATCTTAAATCTTTCAATTTAAAGTTTTCCCCACTCTTCCCTGAGAAGCTGCCTGAAAAAAGTACTGGAGGAGCTCCGTAGCATCGCCACCATAAATAATTATCTGCTATACATTTCATCACTCCCACTCCTTTCCTGTCTCGATCAATCCTGAGCCGAGGAGCCTTGCATGCTGCTGTAAAATGACTGGGAGCTGATGGATACAGTCCCCAGCAGAACACGTGACCTGTCTCCATCGGCGCTTATGGCACCACATTTAATCTAAATGTAGTCCTTGACAACGGGAGGATCCTCACTTTGCTGTGTGGGATCTTTCCAGTTGGAAATGTATTATTTACACTGTATGCTCATACTCAAGGTTTTTATTATGAAAATGACCACTTCACACCATTTGTTTTCTGTTATCTTGGATGGAATTGTTTAATTTGAGCATCCATAGAGGAAGAAAAACCAAACACCAGTTAAGGTTTCAGTGTTTATTATCTTATTACTCTTAGACTAATAGTGACATGCTTTGAAGTTGTATCAGTGTTGGCAGTGAGGATGCAGGTGGGAGCTGCAATCCCGTGCCAGCTCTTCTCCACTCAGCGCCTTTCTCCAGGGCAAAGTGCTGGCCTGCTGAGAGCACACATGAGCGGTCCACGGAAGCGGCCGGGATCCCGGCAGCTCTAACCCCCCCGCCGACATCTCATCCGTCTTGCAGTGTGTTGGCACTGTGAAGGGTAAACTGGGCTGATCTCTGGGACAGGCGGGGAGGGCACAGGAGAGCAGCCTTCCCACCGGAGCCCCGGACCAGCACGCTCAGATTAGAAGAAATTTGTTCCACAATATTGTGGCCTCCTGCTTTCCAAGGCTGGGCCCGCACAGACGGCAGAGGCAGAGATTTGGGCGCTGGCCAAGCCTTTTCGTCGGGCTCCTCTTTCACGCCACATGTGCCGAGCTAGACTCCCCGCTGATCCCTCTAGCTTTATAGCCTCCCTGCCTGATGAACAAATGCTACATCGCAGAAAATAAACTTATCTCATTTGGATGACAACACATTCCCCCAGGTTATAATGCTGCACCATTTTAAAAAGGCAGACAGGGTCAATTGTACATTTCCAGCTCAACTAGGGAGTCTTTTACTGTGAAAATGTGTGTCTCGCCACATGCCTGACAGTGAATTTGGAACAATTTGCTTTATCGACTCTCTTGATGTTTAGTGTAAATTATTCTTCTTGCATGGTGCTAAGCTAAACATTATATTATAACATATAACATTATATATTATTTACTTCTTTTTGTGAACAATGGAAGAAGGGAGTTGTTTTAGAAAACGTGTTTCAATCCATTACATCCGCCAGGGTTTTTTTCTTTTCTTTTCAGAATGGAGGATACATGACATGATTGATGACCTTAGCAGATTATCCCCAATACAAAAGCCATCATTGAACAGCAGGGCTGCCATTGTGTGTGGGATGTCTCCCATTGATTTAAGTAGTATATTTTCATGATCTATAAAGAGGCCAGCTGGAGAGAAAATTGTTTGCTCTCAAACAGTTAGTGTCTATAAGCCATCACACTTGTGATTAGAAAATGATTACCACCCTTTGATCTCCTTTCTTTTTAGTTTTTTTTCTGGAACAAGTATAGTTACATCCTTGTGCAAAGTTAATTGGCTACAACGAACTGAATTAAGTTAAATGAACCCAAATTGCAAAAACACCCCACATTTTCTCACTTACTTACCCATATGGCATCTATACATGTAGATAGTTTTGGCTTTGTTTGCTCAGGTTTTGAGATACCTGTCTCCTATCTCCTCCACCCCTTGACAAATTAGAAATTAACAGGATTTCCTTTTAAACAACCGTCTCTCCTTCAAAAATGTTTATAACACTTTGAATAATGTGATTTGAAGTAAATGAATCCGAGCAGTAATCAAACTGCAGAGGAGCAGCAGTCATCAGTGTGTTATCAGTGCCTACACCCTTTCTTCTGGTCTCTTCAGGCTGGTCCTCCCATTCATTCCCAAACAAGTCTCTAATAGACCTCTTCTGTCCACAGAGTACCTATTAACCACAGATTTGTTTTCATTTCTCTGACAAGCCAAGAGAGGGGTGTGCTTACCAAACAAAAGAGCCCAAAAGAGCCATGAAACAAAAATGTGAATAGAAAGACTAGAGGATATCATTATATAGAAATTAATTCTCTCCTGAGCTGTAGCTGCCCCATCTTTTGGCTAAGAATTGGACAATCTTAATTGCTTTATCGCTTAGCCGGGTGCTTCCCAGCGATCAAGTGACTTCCATTTAATTCAAGTGCCACGAAGATGGGGAGAAAGTGGCCTCTCCCCGGCCCTGGAGCATAATAGACAGTGGAGAGTGAGGATACACCCTCTAAATTGGAAAACACTGGACCATAGATTAACAGAAATGAACACCATTTGCCTGGCGATGAGGAAATCATTTCCCCCCCCTTAGGTGTTTTGGATTGCACTGTCAGATTGTGGTAACTCTGGGTGATCTCTTTTTAGCTGACCCTCATGAATATTCAAGAGCTGAGGGATTTCAGACAATATTTTAGTATCAGTTTACAGTTTTAATAAAAATACAAACAAGGAGATTTGTCAAAACATAAACCTGGTGAGAGAAAAAAAATTAATTAAAGGAGGTATCTCATCAACTGATATGTTTTTCATGCCAGTCTTCTGGGAAATACTACTTTGGGACACTTTTATCTCATAGAGAACAAATCACTTCCTCTTTTTAATTATTACCCTTATTAACCCAGTTTATACTGGTAGCTTTATAAAGTTTTTTTCTAAATGAGTGAATTTTAAATGAATGAAAAGTAACATCTAGTAGTGTTTCAGTTGTCTCCCACAGCAAAATTCATGAGAACAGTGCTCCAGAAAATACACAAAATCAGGATACAGAATATTGCTAATTCATTTTAAATGTAAACCAAAGTACATGTGCCTGATAACAACATAATGATAATAGGTCTCCCATAGCCGAGCTCATGGTAACCAGGAAATACTAAAATAAAGAATTAAATAATTAAGCTCATTGCTGGTTAGCAAGTTACAGCATGGAGATTTAGTATTGATACATTACAATCAAGCTTTAAAAGTCATTGATATTGCGGTGCGCTCAACAAAATTACTCTGCAACAAATTACACACAACCAATACGTCACAAAAGCATCCACTGTGGTAACTGGAAGCCCTTTTAACATGTAATACAAAATACTATTTCAACAAAAACAAACAAACCTGTTAAGGTATTATATTGGAGCTTATTACACACCTCACAGTACCTCCCACTGGTATTGGTACCTTTTGACTAGTACTGAATTTGGGGCTACAGGGGGGAGTAGGTACCAGTGGGAAAATTAATCTAAGAGCCTACATTATAAACAAGAATAGAACATTTAGTCCCCCCTAAATGTTGACTGTTGTAAAGATATGGCTTAAATCGTTGGTGGTTGGTAGCTGATGTCATGTAGAATGGTTAAAAAAGGGGGAAATGATTTCTATAAACAGTTTTCAATATGTGTGGCAAGATTGGCCCTCAGATGTCAGTCAGCAGCTGCCATCAGAAGAGTTTCCACAAAATGTCCAATAACTGGAGAAAACAAATGTCAATTCAAATGTCAGTTAGACTGAATCAAACCTCTCTATAATGCTTGTTTCATGGCAGCAGTCTGATGTGTAGCTGTTTTCTGATAATAGCACAGCAGACATCTGCAGACATGAGACTGTTCACTGATCTTGATCATCAAGGGCTGTTCTCACACTTCCGCAGCGCTTGTGATGGAAGTGAATGACAGGTGCATGAAATAAAATCCCTCATCACAAAGAGCTTGCCTTTTATTTTTTAAACGTGGCAACTGTAAATGTTTTAGCATGAATGCTTTCAGTCTTCAGGAAAGTTGACCGGATTTGTGTCCACATGTTTCTTTCCAGCATGTCCAAGTCTACCAAACTGTCTTCCACTTCCCTTCAGGTTAATCAGGTTTAATTTAAAATCCAAAATTCCTGACAGTACATTTTCTGATGGTATTGCCTTTATGTTCTGCATGGCTGTTTGGATCAAATACTGGTTATCTCTTCTATTGAGCTGTTCTAACCTCTGTCCACTCTCATTACAGACAGGCAGCGCTGAATTTCCTAAGCAATCAGGACTAACGTTCCCGTCAGGTATAGACTACGACACTTTAACGAGGTAAAATGCAAAGCCAAGTAGAACATTAAATCAGAGTGAATGAGACAACCGATACCCAGAGTCATCAGGCAAAAGACAAAAGACAGTAGGTGACATGTCTGTACATAAATACAACAAAAAGCAGGTGCAGTGCACAAACTATGTCTTAAACATACGGTATAAAGTATGAAAAGTACTACTTTTCCAATATATTTAACTTCTTTTAGACAGACTTTGAGTTGAAAGTAGTGTGATTTTGTTTTAATGCCACACATCCCTCTGTCAGAAGGTGAAGGTGGATGAATGTACAGAATATTTTTTACAAATGCAGCAACACTGATGCATGCATGCACTGGACAAACTTTAGAAGACAATAGCATGAGGCATGTGTGTATTATATTGCATGGATTTTGCACGGATACGTGATGAGTAAGGATGTGAAACGAAAGAGCAGAAGAACAGTCGGTACTAAGCATGTTGAAAGGAAAACATATTTGCATGTGTAGTAGAGATTTGTAAAGAAGACATCACATTTTCATCATGGCTGTAATTAAAATTGTGTAATTTGTTGTATTGTGTCCTCACACACAAATTTACTTCTTCGACCACAATAGTAGCCAAATGAATCAGAACAGAAATATAAACTTTCTCTAATTTGCTTAACCTTAACCAAACCTTAACCATTTGTGTGGATCCAGAAAACATTGTTATAATGCTCATATGGATCATTTTGACAAACAATTGTCATTTAGGTATGAAGACTTGTTGACCTATTTGGTTGTTGAAGGTTAGAGCAGAACTCATCAACTAGTTCCCTATCTCTTTTTATCCATAATGAATTAACTACTGTATATATTTATATTTTACATTTGACAGAGATCTACATGGTTTTGATGGCGGTCTTGAACCGGACTTGGCCCCCTCTAGGTTCTTAGTCTAAGTTATGAACCTCTTTTACACACAGCTTGAATTTAATTTAATCAGATTTGGTCTTTGACTTGATTTCTGTAGTTTCCATTTAAATCAACATTCCTTTGTAGAATAAATTCATAGGAAATTTCACTTAAATCAAATACTGACATCAGCCTATCAGTGTCAGTCAGTGTCTATAAAATCAAGGTTTGGGTTCGTCCCTAAACCCTGCCACACATAAGCAGTGTTCAAAAACAGTGAACAAAAAAGGTGCAATCCGGAAAAGAATTGATTTAATTCTTAGAGCTTTAGTGTCCCATACTGGTCCTTAAGCTGTTTCAGTGGCTTTTCCACCCTGACAGATTTCTAAGAATCCTGACGGAAACACTGAGTACTTGTAATTAGTTGACATGAACTCTTGCCTGCAGCCCTGATAAAAGAATCAGCCAGCATCATGAATTTGAGTTATGCATGGTATTCAGGGTAAACTGGGTTTTTCGGTGGGGTGAGGTGCGAGGTTAGGGAAGATCTGAGAATTTAGACGCTGAGACGCACCAGCTGTGTTTATAGATTCCCACTGCACCTGCTGGGGTTACAGAGCAAGTGCACTGAGGGATTAAGCACTGGGGCACTGGGGCACTGGGAGGAGAACAAGGAACAACAGATTCATGTTAAGGAAGCATGTCAACACCTCCCTGGTGTCTGTACTTAAGCTATTCATTGTTGCTGGTTGCTACGTAGGTTTCAAACTAATCTGTGCTTCTTTTTTCTTAGCTGTTAATCAAATATGCCCAGCTGAAGAGTAAATATGACAACTTTCTAACAGAGGAATCTCTGCGAAAAGACAAGATGGAGATGGGGAAGATAAAAGCTGTTGGATGTTTCATTTCACCGTCCATGCATTTACTTTTTGCTGCCGTGGGCTAGTTCTTGATTACAATGTTGACATTTTACTTGGAATTAACCTGATTTATGTCATTAAGCGTAAAAGCCCATAGCCCAGCATTTCTCATGATCACAGGAGATGGATCAAGAAAGAAGGCTTTCTAATTGAATATACCTCTCCCTGCTCAGCCTGCTAATTGTGCCATTTACCACTACTTGAGTCACTGACCGACGCTATTTAGTCAAACTAATGATGATGCACAGTCCAAGCCATCCCTTGATAATTAAACGAAAGCTCCATCTCTTTTTCTGTATTAGCTTTTTTGGGGGGTGAATAACAGGTGGACGCAAAAACATATCGAGCTGCGGCCACTTTGTTACTTTAAATCACTTGTGGCATTGTTAGCTGGGAAATGACTTTTTTTCAGAATCCATTCTCTGTCGCTTGTTATTGATTACGCAAAGTAAGAACTGTTAACATTCTTGTTTTGAACGTTCAGTGAGCCTGATAATTGAGCACGCAGCCAAAAATCTCTCACTTACCAAGACTTTCATTTACCACATTTCGCCTGTCGGTGTTTTAGGAAAGTTTGGTAAACGGCCATCTTAACAGTTTTTGTGATGATCAAATGGATCATTTTGGACAAATAACTTATTGGTTTTGGTGGGGTTGTATTCTGTTATAAAACAACGGACACATAACATGTTTCCACATGCATTTTGTCATTGAGGGATGCAGACTCGTGAGTGAATTCTTCTCAGCATTTCTGTCACGTCTCAGGAAGGACTTTTTTTGCCCATGGTGTACATGCTGTCTATGCTCGCACATTTATTTACACGTTGTGATAGTTTAGAAATTCAGCCTTTATCAATATAGGGAGAAGAAAAATCAGCTGTACTGTAATGTTTTCCATCTCTGGCCTGATAGACTCTGATATCACCAGTGCCTCTAAAATAAAATGCCCATGTGTCCCTGTAAACACACAGCATTTGTTCTGAGGCAGAGTGGCACTGCAGAGCGCCTCTCCGGCAGCACTGAGCCTGACCGAGCCAGGGAATAAGTAAATGAATAAATAGGCTGATGTTGAATTTTCCCCTCACTTGCCTTCACTGACACAAATAGGATCTACAGTAATTTATAATGCTGTTAGAGAGGCGGCTCTCTCTCTAACCGTGGTGTCTGTCACCTCGTGTGCAGGAGGCCTCTCAGTGCCAGAGTGGAGAACCTGCAGCACCCTGACATCCTGCTTTGCTATTCCACACACACTGCCCAAAGGCTAAGTGACATCAAGCCTCATTATTGTCATCACATGCCACATTTGTAACTGGTTAGCGAGCAAATTGTGATAAAATAGGCTGATGCCCCTTCTGAGCGTCTCGGACTGCTCTGGCCGGCTTTCCATAATGTTGGGAACCATATCAGTATTGAAGAAAAAAGAGGATAAAAGGTGCCTTTTGTGGTAGAAATACAGGTTTTGTTCTGTCTTGTACATTATTCATTTGGCTGCTATTGTACACTATTAATGTAACAGAATGCTTTGTATGAATAACTGTGGTGTTAGGGCTCCTGGTGTCACTGTGGAACAGGAACTAGTAAGCTGAAATGACTTTTAGCACCCAAAAATGACAGAAAATAACATTGAGTTCTTTGGGATCTATAATGAAGGAATTCTCTGATTAACCAGAGGCTGCTGTGCAGTCTGTGATAGAAGCCTTGCGCTACCATTTATATGCATGGTATTTGTAAATGCTCTGGTGAGCTACTGCACATGTTCATATACTAGTCCCTCAGTCGTACAGTTTCTTTCCAATCCACGCTCGGAAATAATGAGGAGGAAAATCTCTTGCTTACATCAACCTCAAATTGGCGAAATGAAAATCTGTCTTAAACAAAGGGAAAGACCCCCATGGCGTCTGGGTCTACAGTTTCTGTCACATATATATTCCTTGGAGGTTTCATGTGACAAAACACAGAAAGTTGCTTTGTCCCTCCTCTTGTCACGTTACACCCCTTACCCATAGTTTTTCCCCCTTCCTGTTGTCTGGCTGTCGGTGCTGTCAGCTCATAGCCTGGCACCTGCTCTCATGTTCCTAATTAGTCTCATTTAATTAATTATATACTGCAGCACATCTCTTTTTTTTTTGGCTTCTTCTGGATTTCATCGCCTTTGTTTTAAACTTGCAGAGAAGATCAGCTTTCAAAAACTCTGTTGGTGCTTAGTTTAGGGTTCGAAACAACTGTGAAAGTGTGTGGATTTGACATATGTTTGGATGATGAGTCAGTACAAGGTGTTTTTTAAAGTATTGTGACTTCCAGAATGAAGGGATGATTGCATGAGACTTTAACATTGAGAGGAAGTTTCTATGCGTATGTTTAAGTTTCCATGTTGGTTCCCTTTCATAGAAGTGCTTTGTAAAGCTGTTAGGGCAGTGGAAGTTTGTCTGGCTGGTGGTTGCTGTGTCATCTTGGTAAGGAATACCTGATGGCATTAGTAGCTTCCCAGCTGCCACTTCATCCTCCTGTTACACCGGGATGCATGACGTGCAAAAGAAAAGGTTTCATCAAATATTTACCACCTGATCGACACAAGACAATAGTGAAAGATCAAACCTTTGACTGAATAGGTCAACCACGCTCATTGAGTTTCCAGCAGAGAAAACAGAACCGTATACCTTCTTTGGAAATCCTCATTGGGTAGTTTCTTTTGCGTCCAAAAATCTCGCTATAATTTTTCCGTGTACCTGGGGCTGATGTCATCCCTCAAAGCTGCTTTCTTTCACATCGACCTGTATTCCACATTTAGAAAGGAAGTGCTGTCCTGTAACAGTTTGATCAGTCAGTCATTCATTTCACAGATCATCTTTTATACAAAGTGACTTACATTTGATGCTGGAGTACAATAGGACACAATTTGCAGATCATAAGAATCAGCTTGTAGTCAAGAAGTCAACGGTTTGTGACTCTTAAGGTGATAAAAGAAAGGAAATCGTTTGAAAAGGGCTGAAATGTACACTGAGGTATAGGGGAATTGTATTGATGAGTTCCTTAGTTGAAATGAGACCACAGCATATTGTAATAAAGAAAATAAGCCTGTTGCACACATGCTGGATATTGTCCAGTTTTCCCCTCCTTTTATTCATTTAGGCCAAAAAAGTCTAAAACATTAAAAAACTATTTAACATTTTCTCACAAATTAAAGAATGGGCTATTACCCTGCCGATATGTAGGCCTATTGTTTAAATAGATTAGTACATTTCATATTAAGATCATCAAAATTAATAATTGTATCAGTCTACATTACAACACCATTAGTTAGCCTTCTCTGCATGTTGTGTTATTTAATTAGATGTAGATTAATGTCCCTTTACTGAAAGGCCACCCATGTCTTTTAGTAGAATGATCAATTTAACCAAATATTTGATTTGATTTTTAAAATCAGCAGGCCTTATTCTTCTTAGTAGTCTATTTTTAATTAGGTCATAATTGGTTAAGGTTAGTAACATTCTAACAATGTACCTCTGAATGGCTTAAATAAGGCTCCTTTAGCTATATTTAGTAGCGATTTATTGCACCACCCAGCCAGCACGCTTTGTGACTCAAATCAAACACACCCACGACGTTACCAGAACAGGTGCATGCTGGGTGTGGCTTATGCTAACATGCTAACATGCTGGTGATGGATTTTCCAGGTGATTTCTTCCACAGTTAGGAACTTTTACCTTCAGTGATGTGTGAGAGGACTTTTTGTTTGTGGCTGTTAATGAATCCTGACTGGAGAGCTTCATTTAACTTAGCATGTTTGAAAACTTTAGGAGAGCAGTGGGACAGAGAGCCCGAACTGGACTGGTGGGACAGAGGCCGAGTGGACTGGTTAGACTGGGACAGAGTCCGAGTGGACTGGTTATACTGGGACAGAGGCCGAGTGGACTGGTTATACTGGGACAGAAAGGCCAAGTGGACTGGTTTTACTGGGACACAAAGGCCAAGTGGACTGGTGATACTGGGACAGAAAGGCCAAGTGGACTGGTTATACTGGGACAGAAAGGCAGAGTGGACTGGTTATACTGGGACAGAGTCCGAGTGGACTGGTTTTACTGGGACAGAAAGGCCGAGTGGACTGGTTTTACTGGGACAGAAAGGCCAAGTGGACTGGTTTTACTGGGACAGAAAGGCCAAGTGGACTGGTGATACTGGGACAGAAAGGCCAAGTGGACTGGTGATACTGGGACAGAAAGGCCAAGTGGACTGGTTATACTGGGACAAAAAGGCCAAGTGGACTGGTATGCGTTGAGAATGAACGAGCAGGGGATTGAACTTGGAGCAGATCGAGGAGGACTTTGCGGTGCTCAACACTCACAAATCCATTCAGACAGGTTAGTACACCAACAAACCCATTGTGATGTAACTCGAGTAGCATATGTCGATGTTGCTTGGCAACGTAGCGTCAAGTGCGCGTGGGTGCGCACACTACACGCTGCGCTAAAACAACACTCTCTTTTGCTATAACATGCGTGCTTGTGGTAGCTGCCGCTGTGGAGACTCCACAGTGGATTATGCAGTCTTTGATTTAATATTGTTGATAGTCAACATGTTGTTGCCTTGGTGATTTTATATCTATATCTGTTCTGTCTGTAAATCAGGTTATTTAATTTATGTGTCTTAATATTGCTCCATGTGTTATTATTGATGCGTTTTATTGTTTATTTATCTGCTCTGGTTCTTTGTTTCCGGTTAATTCATGTTAGGCTACACTGATAAAGGCTGTTGTATAATTGATCATCATTAGCCCAATAGTTATATTGTGTGTATGTGTATAGCCAAGCGTCAATAGCAACCACAATTTCTTTTATTCACTCAACCCATATTTTCAGAAAATGGCAGGCCGCAAAACTTAACGATCAGCTGAGAATCCCGCCAATAGGGGATACTATCATATTGGTGAAAAGGACCTGGTATCAATCAATGCATCAAGTCGAGCTGAACCATGCTGTGGAGATCCAATCCATCAGTGGATCCAAATATGAGATGACTCTAAACAGTCATAAAGTTGACCACCTGGGTAGAAAAGATAAAATAACTAAATTCTGCTACATAAAACCAATTGTATTTGTCAGACATTTCCCCAATCTTTTCGTTTTTGTGAAATATTTACATTGTTACCTATCCAAGTTCCACCCTTCAAATGAACTGGTCATAACTTATACAATTGCAAGGGCCAAGAAGATGTAAAGAACAATAACACTGTATGAGATACAGGAGAATGCGTTTATGTTTGTGTTGTTTTTGTGTCAAGAGGTCGTGAGAGTGACCTGACTCCCCTTTCACTGCTAACAGCTGATCAGCTGACATACAGTATCACAATGCCAGATATTGTTTCCTCAAAGCGACACCACACTTTCGAACAACCCTGGGCATGACAATCGATTTTTTTAATTCAAAATACAACAGCCGTCACAACACAAATATTTGTCCTCTCCGTGAATAATTATATTTTCTCTTGCTTTGATTCGGGTTTCTTTCTAAAAGACCTGTTTATGGAGAGGAAATGACAAGAAGTCGAGTTGACAGGCCTGGAGTGAGACAGTTAAATGCCCCTTGCTGCTCTGGATAATTAATAAATAAAGTACCAGGGGAGTCCTGTCATGGCTTCCTCTATGACAGGGGCTGTCTCCAGTGCGCTAAAGCATTAAATGACCAATTCCTGTCAGGCTAACTTCCACTGCACTCCCTTGGCACCCTCACTCTCATTCTCCCCCTCTCTCTCTCCCTCTCTCTCTCTCTCTTTCTCTCTTTCTCTCACACACACACACACACACACACACACACACACACACACACACACACACTGTCTCTCTTTCTTCCAAAGAGAGCTACTTTGCTCTCTTTGCTCTGAGTTTTTCAGCGACTGATGGCTCTAGTTCATTTCTGCTGAATTAATTGGTCCCTGAATGAATTCTGTTGACAGGGCAATTCATCATGTGTTTGGCCTGACAGTGACTGGGGTGTTGGGAGTGTGGTGGTGGGGGAGGTGAGGGTGAGGGGAGCGGCAGGAGAGGCTGGGGTTATAGAGGGGAAAGGGATGGGGGCTGATGCTTCTGCCCTCTCTTCTACCCGCTTCTATTATTCCCTCTTCTGCGAACAGGAATAGGCTGCATCAAATTCTGCTTTCCGTCCTCACTTCTCTCTGAATATTTCCCAGCTCCCCCAGTTGCAAACAAAACACTCCTGGCTGACAGATCCAGCTGATTAGGGATCTCTTCTCTCTGCTTTGGAGGATAACCTCATTAATGGCCAGTCAGGTAGCAAGCCCTGTTAGCCCAGGACCACCAGCACCTGTTATATGGGACCTGACACATAAACTAAGAGAGGTGCATTGCATTTGGCTTTAATTGCATCATGTATCACACAATAGCCATTAGGGTAATTATTTACTGGTGAAAGTTAAATGAGGTTTGGCGCTGGGCTGAGCCAGCCAGGCAGCTAGCCTTGTTTTGGCAGTGGTGTGGCGCTCACCTATACGCTAACAAATCTAATCACTGGTCATTTGCTTCATTTGGAAATATCCTGTCATCCAAATCTCACTGCCCCCCCAGTCAAGCAGTACACTTATTATGTCCAATCAATCAATGCTCACTCATTAAGAACCTCCCCTCAAGTATCCTCTGGATGGCCTCACACAGCAAGAGTCAAAAATTACCTCATAATTGCTCCTCAGGCATCATAACAAGCTAGGCTGCCCCAGTGACACGACCATACAAACAGGTCTAACACAGGAATTGATGGATACTGAAGAATCGTATTATATATTGCCATATCCAATTAGATACAGCACATAAAGCAGCAGATCCATTCCCTCTTTTCGTATTGTCCAAACCACTGTGCAGATATAAAGACGTGAAGTGCATTTTCATATTTTCTCCACCCCCCTCCCCCCCTCCCCTCGTCTTGGCGTGTCACTGCAAATGATAACATCCTGAGGATTTATTGTACATTTGACACACCAGTAACCAAATTATAATTCAGTTGCTGCGGCATATTCATAGAACTACTGTACAAATCACACAGAGTGTTCAGTCAGCATGTATTAGTGTGGAGCAGCTCGAAAGGTCAACATTTAGATCTGACACTGTGGGTTGAAGATATGCATGGCGAGGTTCACTGTTATACTGTAATACCTGACAAAGAAGAGGTTTCTGACTGCTGTCTAATTCGCATCCTTCCACATGTGGAGCTGAGACTGGTTTCTTTAAAAAAATGATAGATGAACAATATTTAACAAATCATAAATCCATAAGTAGAGGTTTTTGTTGTGCAACTTTTGAGGCATAATAATTAAACAATATACAGAATGAGGCCTATACACAGTAAGATAATTACTGCATATCCAATGAGGGGTAATAACTTTAACGTCACAGTTAGATATGGAGCAAAAAGTTGAGTATAACAAATCAAGCTGCAATGGCCTGTTTCAAGTATTAAATGTGCAGTAGATCAAGATTTCAGCACTCATGCCTTAGCTTGATTACTGAACTAGTTTTTCATCTAAATAAAAACATCTTCATGCAATAAGTTTTTAAAGTTTCCTCACACAATTTTATATGTAAGCTTGCACTTGGAGTCCGTCCATCTGAGACGTCATTTTGTTTTACTGCAGACTTTTTATATGAAGTAAATGTTTGATGAGCGATGACAGTGACAGGTGCTGATTAGAGCCAATCAGAGCATCCCATCACACTTGTATATAGTAAATAAAATGTATATATTCCAGAGGATGTTGTTGTCATCTGGTATGCTGCAGTCAATTTGAGCTTGATTGACAGTTACATCCAGGTTCACAGTTTATTGGTTTCAGAGGAGAGAGCCAGATATGCCAATTTAGACAGGAAAGTGACAAAAAAGTTTCCATCTAAATAGAATAATTCTGCTTCTGGGAATTCTTAGCTGGGGAAAGGAAAGAGTCAAGCTCCCTTTTTTCTGTCTCCTCTATTAACAAGGGTTGTGAATGACAAACATATACGACAGTTAGGGGCTGACAGAACATCCGCGTTTGATGCTTCACAGGGGAGCTATGAAATAAACAACAGGCAGAGAAATTGAATTACAAAGCAAAAAGGGGGCCTCTCCTTGTGGACCCTGACACATCACAGTGCACAGAAATAAAACAGCTCAGCTCAGTATGTTTCAAAGAAGCTTATTTCATCTTTTTACATTGTTGAAATTTGGATAAAAATATGCAATTGAAAAATGGAAACTGAGTTTTCTTCCTAAACTTTATAATATTTTCATTTTGATATTATATCACTGCCATTTATGCAGGACCTGAGGGTAGAACTCACTTTTTTCCAATAAAACAAGAATAAAAATAGTGTTTGGATCAAGGAATGAGTCTGTATTAACAACTGAAAAGCTCTACAGCTGTATTATACACTCCCATTCTGTCTGACATCATTTCAAATGTACACGCAGCTTTATCGTGTGCTCCTGCAGTCCAAATCCTTTGCAAATCGCACAGTGCTAATCAGGACAGTGTCCACTTGTTGTAAATCAATAATGATTTAACTAAGTCATACAAGGCGGCAGCGGTGGAGGGATTATGAAGCGAAGAAAGAGTGAAATAAGCTCTAAGAGGGATTTCATGCATAAAGCTCTCCCTGCAACTTAGCACAAATTGAATTCAGGCACACTGCAAGAAAAATTAATTCAGCTTTACAAAGCGAGGAGAGGTTAAACACTATGTGCTGCTCAGTGATCCGAATCATGAAAAAAAACATTTAGAGGCATTCTCACTGTAGCCCCCCATGCACTGTGTGGTCTTTTATGCCTGAGAAAAAATACATTTATCTCAAAATAGTCTCATTAGTAACCTGAATTCATTCCGCCATTGTTTATTTCAACTTTTGTTTATCCATCAAGTTATTTGTCTTCATCAAATACTTCACATTACATTATTTATCTTTACCCATTTCTTGCTTTTATAAGCAGTATATAAGGATTTTCACACACATGATATAGTTGTAATCAATAAGACGTAAGAGGACGTTTTAATCGTTATATATTTGTCAGGTGGGATCTTTCCTACATTGTAGATTAAAGAAAGCATTCTGGCTCAAAGTTAAGGTGATCCTGGTTTGTTGGTTTTGTTCTTTTGCTTTATGTCTTTATGGGAACAGATCTACAATTCACAAAATATCAAAATATGCTTTTTCAGTTATTATGAGTATCATTTCGAGGCACTGGAAATAAAAGCTCTAGATTTGAAAGATTGAGAAAAGACAAAGGTAGAACTAACATCTTTGAGTCTGTGCTTAATAAGTCTGACTCAACAGATGTATGCACTGCTAGGATAAAGCCTCATCCGGCATTTATTTTGCAAGGGCACCACCGCTCCGGGCTAAGTGCTGACCAGGATGGTTGTGATTGGTTAAAAGAAATATTAACAGCGTTTTTTTTTCTCCTATCCCATGTTGGTGTAGTGTAGCCAGCACATACCCCTGCGCTGATACAGCGCTGTGGAGATAGGCCTGGTGATTTGAAACCTATGCTCAATAGAAAAGGTAAAAGGCAGTTCAGAAGATGGGATTGTCTCCTGGGACCTTTATTTTAAACCCTTTTATGTAAAGAACTTTTGTGACTGGGACATCTTTAACTTATTTTTCATATTCTTTATTTACACCATATCTTGTAATAGTATCTAATGCTGAAATTCCATTTTCTTACTGCTATGTACCAACCCTTTCGTAAAGAAACCCCAATAAAAACTCCTGCTATCAAGAATCTGTTATGGATGTATTACAAGTTATATACTGTAATATAATATTAAACCGCTATAATGGTTTTATTTATATTTATGTCTAATAATAATATTTTTATTAGAAGTGAAAAAGGCCTATCACAATTTGCAAGCTGTCTATAAGTTGCTTTTTTGTCTAACCCCAAAAGTCCAACACCCACAGATAGTCAATTTACAAAGATATAAAACAAAAGCAGCTAAACCTCACACTTTACATTTTCCTTTAATAACTTCTGTCATTAATCAAATATTGAAAATGTTGTAAAATCAATCTTTTTTTCTATTGTTTCAGCTCTACTCCAGATAGTCAGAAAGATCATTAAGCCTCTTTTGCGTAAAAGATTTCAGACACTTTTATTATTGTACAAGTGAGACCAGCATAATGAAAGTGATAATACCCATGAACATGAAAGACATTTTGTCTTACTGTATTTACAGAGAAGTGTCTTCACATCACACACAAAAAAATCCTTCTACAAAATGAACAATTTGTAAATAACATAACAATTAAATACTCTTCACCTACCTTTAGGTTTACAGCTGAATATGCATATGATGACCATCTCTGCACTGCATAGAATTTATACATATACTTTTCCTCATGAACAATGTGTTTTTTTCCCCTAATAACAACAATAATACTGCTCTCATGATGCATATAGGTGGCCTGTAAATAAACATTAACAAGAACTAAGTCTTTGGCAAATGCAAATACATTCACTTGACAGATGAAGAAACCATCATTCCAGCTTGATTCAAAGTAATAACTTGGCCTGAAACATGTGAGGGAGCTGAAGTTAGGAGGGAACATGTTTAAGGCATTTAGCTGAAATCGTGGCCCTGCTTTTTGACGTTATTGGAGTCGTCAGAATCAGGATCAGAATCGAGTGAATCTGGATGCTTCTGGCATCAACTAGACAAATGATACTGGTTTGACTTGCGATGGCTGTTATATCCTATTTTTCTGTGGTTGAATGCCAAAGACTTAATCAACTTAAATAAAAATGGAAGCTGTGAGAACATAGTAGTGCATGTCATGACATAATGACATAAGGGGTGTTGAATTACAGGAAAAAGTATGAAACTGTAAGTGCCTTTTCAGACTGAGACTTATTAGAATGACACTCAGTTTCATGAAATAAAGCAAATATGCATCATCATTTTTCTGCATAATAACGCTCCAGTGTTTCAAACCTCAAACATAGTGCAAAATAAACAAAAAACACAAAAAGGTTTTGCCTGATGACCTCTTGTATCCTGACAAATAAGAAATAGTAAAACACTAGCCAAGCAGTCTGCAGTTTAGTTGTTACGAATTATAAAAATTAAATAAAAAAAATATTTTAAGAATATATTTACTAGTTTCTTGAAATCTTGCAAATAGCGGGCCATGGTGATATATTGTCATGGCTCCCTCTATTTTCAAACGGATGTTTCTTTATTTATTTCATTTTCATTTTTACATCTTGATTGTGTATCACAGAGAACATGTCCTAATCTTCTCATGGCATCAAAAGCGATTGATTTACTCATGCTGGATGTTTGGTTGGTGACTGTTCAGATGGATAAAAACAACGTTAGCCTGCCACAGCCTGCGTGTGCTGCTGCTAATCTCCTCTGATCTCACTGCGCTGCCATCTGAATCGGAGTGGGAGACGAATGGAAACAGGAAAAAAAGGCTGCTGCTACATTTTAAGCTCCGGACAGCGTCCCTGCCGAGAGCCGCCAAGAAAAGGAATGTACAGTATTGATCCGTGATGGAATGAAAGTGTGACACTGCCACGGGTGGGGGGGGGGGGATAAATTCAGTTATTTTTGTTTTTAGTCTTTTTCTTTTTTCCATTTTTTTTTTTACTGCAATTAGCCACAGTTTTCATTGTGTGTATGAAGTGACTTTCAGTGTCTCTGATGATCTTCTTGTAGTTTTTTTTTCTTGGCTTCGTCCAAAAAAGTTGCGAGGAAAGAGAAATCGTCTGGAATCCCCCCAAAAAACGTTAAGTTTCTCATTGTGTGAGCTGGGAACATTTTATGCGCAGTTGCTCAGTGTCCAGTGGACCATGCCGCTTACACCGGGGCAATATGGAGGCTAAGGCCATGGTCCTGCAGGTTGATTTGGTTTCCATGGTAACTAGTGACGGTCATAGGCAGTGGCAGCAGTGGGGGGGGCGGAGCCTCTCGATGCGGCACTATAATAATAAGGGGAACCTGAAAGTTAACAGAAGAACGAACCATTTCAAACAACAACAAAATGCCATTTACAGATGTATTGTCATTATTAGTAGTGCAGTTGTCAATGAACTGTTGTTTTACACATTGTTCCACACTGATTAGCTCTTTTACTCAAAATGTTAATGGTTAATTGACCATTCGCTGAGCCCCAACCTCATATATACTGTTTTTATGCCTGTCAAGCTATTTGTTTTATTATGGGCAAATAATGCAGTTTACAATGACGACTATTTACTTGATATTTTAATAATTTATGAAACAAAGTGTCCTTGATTTCAGACAGAGATAGACAAAAGCAACTTTCTCATTTAATAGAACACGTGGGACAACATTTTTTTTTAAATTGCTTATCATAGGTCTATGATTAGGCTGAAAACATCATATTCATCTGACTCATTTTAATGTTTGTAGCTAACTGGTTTAAAAAAAAGAGTATTGGTCTCATAAATATTAACTTCAAGGCTACATACAGTACATTTAAAGATTATTCTTTGGGTATTTTAGGCCTTTATTTGACAGGACAGCAAAGGGCCGCAGGCCAGAGTTGAACCCAGGTCCGCTGCGCCGAGGAGTAAACGTCTATATGTGGGCACCTGCTCTACCAACTGAGCTATCTGGGCATCCTACATACAGCACATGATATCGTGCTTAAAGACTTATTGTACGATGAGGTCTGACTATTATTTTGTTATTGTTTTTTCATTCAGTTGGGGATTTGTTAATTTTTAACAAGGGGTTTACTTACTTCACTCACGTCTAGTTAACCGCCCCATTAACGACTCTTGTGGGAATATTATAGATCCATAAGAAACTGACAGGACGACAGGACTCGAATCTGTTTGTTACTTCAGCACCAAGGACAGCACCATGGACTTATCAATACACACCACGCTAGATACTTGTATATTTTAGAGCTGTGGTTGGGCCACATATTCCAACTTGCACAAACCTCAGTCACCTAACAGAATGAGGATTAACTGTTGTGTCGCAAATGTATCGCTACCACGGGTAACAAACATAGAGGACAGCGCTGCTAACGTTAGCCTCAACCAATCCACGGCCAGCTTTCACACACTGGGTCTGCTCATCAGAACAGGGCTTTTTTTATGTAACCTGTAACCTCACATAATAATGCAGTTAGTCAATGATCTGCTCCTGGCACTACTGTAAATAATAAGCTAGTTTTTAGTGCATGCTAACGATTACAGCTCAGGATAGAGCAGATAAACACACTGTTTAATCCATTCCTTACACTTTTTCTTTTGTGTTTTTGGTTTTGGAAAGCTTAGAAAAAAGACAACACCCTCAAAACTCTTAAAGGCAGAGTATCTCTCTTATTACAGTCCCATGCACACTGTTTTGGCATGGGGAGAAATCCAAAGCTGCTGTGGTTACTAACAGTTGCTAAGGCTACGATTGGACGATCTTTGTTCGGTAGAGGGGTGCAGCGAATGGTCAACTAATCCAGTTTCTTACTCTCTACTCACTTAGTAATGCTGGGTTGCTGAATCGCCAGGCGTCATTGTAGGTCGTGTACTGTGGGTGACTGTAGGGGTTCCCCGAAAACTCACTCCCTGAAAAACAAAACAACAAATCAATTAGCATTTCAATGCATCAAACCATTACCTCATTCACATGCAGTCATTTTTCGTCATTCAAAACAGGATGCAATTTGAGGGGGAAAATGATAGTCATCGATGTGCGACCAGTCAAGCAAGTAATTTATTTCTTTTTCATTTCACTTAAGTTATGCAACACTGAACAATACAGGATGTGACACTGAAGGCGGCTTTCCCTGTCCCATTTATGGATATCTACCCATTCTTCTTCCTCCACTATATTCTAAACCGGTTTAATAAATACAGAGTGGTAATAAACAGTTTCATGCATACATTTTTGATATGCTGCAATAAATCCTGCAGCCTTCCTTGGAAGATTTTTTTTAACACTTCCAATATGAACCCCCGCCCCTCTGAGCTCTGGTGTTTGGAGCGATGGGATTTCATTGCAGGGGAACTAACTTGGAGCATGTCAGTGAACACTGCTGTTGGTTCAACATGTTTCTTTCTTTTATGACACAATAAAGGCTAGATTTCATATAAAGCTGGTGAGAAATGGCTTTGCTTTAACAGTGTTTTGTGCCTGTCACTAAATCTTAGTGGTTGTGTATAGGATGAATGGGTTGTAACACAAAACCGCAAGCCATGGGATTAAGGCCCTCATCTTTTGCTTTGTGCCACATAAGGACAAATGGAAAGTAAAACTATGTTTGACTTGACAGTTTTCCACCAACATGATTTAACAGTTTTATTAGTCAAAATCCAAAAGTAAATCCAGACTGCAATGCCACTGAGTGCAACCACATCCCCCCTTTTTTTACTGGTAGCTGTTAAATAGACTCAACTACAACATACAGCAGTGGTATGTCAAACAAAATGTAAAGTCTCTATATTTTAAAAATAGCTTTTCATAACAGAGGCAGAGAGAAAAACTTTAAAACACTTAGAGTGCACGCCTACTGTGTGCCAAAGTTTATTTAGAATAAAGGCTAATCAGTTAAATAATAATAAATGTTCAGAAAGCCAATTTTCCTCATAATACATATTGTCAAAACATCATACGGTTATTGTGACATGTTTTCTTTATTCATATAAGATTTAAGTATCATGTAAGTGTTGTCATTTAGCAAAAAATATTGATTCTTCAGTTAACC
>NC_048427.1:6898479-6911710 GCF_013103735.1 Etheostoma cragini | reverse complement strand
CCCCCCCCCCCCCCCCCCCCCAAACAAATCTAACTTTTACTTTGAACACCACAAACAAAATTCAATTCACCTTCATTGTATGGGCAGTGGCAGGAAATGAACGTTTCTTAAAATCGGGATTTGCACTGTAACATGCCCCTAGAGGAATGAAGTAATGTGTGTATATATTTGTAATTTTGGTTTGACACTTTAAGAAAACATTTACAATCCTTGTTCTTCAATGACCAAATTTTCAAGTTTCAATGATATAATTTTTTTTCTCCAGATTACCTGCTGACTAACAGATTTGTACAAATGGTACGTTTATTATAACCCTCTCGGCTGAGGCGATAACGAAGCTCGTCATCACAGCCCTTCATAAAGGAGAAGAGAGGAACAGCCAGAGCCTGTGATGGGTTGTATGATTGGTAAATTATATGCAAACACATGACACACTCCACTGATTTCCCCATCCATGTAGTTTAATCACATCAACGCAAAATGCCGGCTGTGGTGTGGTGAAAATGTGTGAGGTGATTCGGGAGCTGAAAAAGCGTATAAGCCCAGCACCAAAACCGCATCCCTGGCAGGGAAACACAGGCCTGACGTCCTCAGAGAGACAGTGATTTGAATATTTACAGGGCTCCCATGCCTCTGCCTTTTGACCCTTAACTGTTTGCTGTGAACCTGAACTGCAGGTTAAGTAGAGGAGGGGAAAGGGATATGCTCTGGAGCCCAGAGGCTGGGGAGGGCTGGTAGTGCAGTTTATCGACGGCCGGTGCAAATGGCCACGCCGATAGATAATGAGCCACTAAGACAGAGAGAAAAGCACGGAAGGAACGGAGAGCGACTCTTATTCAGCCTGTCTAATCCAATCATACACACAGAGCTAATATATGGATGTGTGTGCCTCTTGCTCTGCGGGTCAGTATTTACTGCCTCTCTACGTAATTTGGCTCTAAAGACTTTTCACTCTGCTTCTTAAGCTTCACACCTGTTCATTTTTAGAGCAGTGCCACCTGTTAAATAGACCCCTAATGACAATATGAAGCGGGGGTGTTGTTTCTGACTCACCAGGAACCATTCCAGCGAGCGTGGAAGTCGGGTAGCTGCCCTGGCCTGTGGGGGGAACGTGAGGGGGGTACCCAGGTAAGGTTGTGTTGGCCATATCCCGACCTGAAGAGACAAAATGAAACAAGAACAACAAAAAACACTTCATCAGTGCTTTCCAGGTTTAAACTGTGACTAGAAGCTGTGCATTAAAATGTTTTTGTATTGAACATTGTAGTGGAAGAAGTCTTCAGATCAGCAAGTTTTGCATCAAATCAGAATGTGCTTACTGTAAATATCAAAAATACTCACATTGCAGATTGGTCGCTTTCTGATTCTTAGGGTTATATATTTGAGTTACTGGGATAGTATTACTTATGCATTTATTTATGTAGCAGGAGGAGTTGGAGCTATTTGTACATACTATACTGAATATATTGTTGGTTTGTTAAAGAAATAATATATAAAATAAAATCAAAAAATATAAATAAGTACATATAAGTTTGGAACTGCTCTGTCAAACAAAAGTCATCAAGTAAAAAGTACAATGTTGCACTCTGAAATGTCATGAAGATTAATACATACAACTATCTAAAAGCTGCTTAAATACTACTTGAGTAAATGTGCTTCTTTACTTTTTATCTCTGCTTTTAGTGTTCATTTTCAAAATGCAAACCAGCTATTGCAGTTATATAACTCATCACCACCACCGCAAGTCAGTCAGCACAACAACTCGATTTTCAGTGTTCTCTAGAGATATAGTAGTTTCAAAGAACGTAGTGTCATTTAAACACCAGAAACCATCAGTCTGCTGCTCCAACAGTTGAACTGAAAACAAGATAGCAGCTGGTGCTTTGAGCCAACTGAATACCGGTCACATAAATATGTCTCCTCATTACACAGTTCCAACTTGTCTAAATATGGCAGCCTCTCTCTTCCTATGCGGCTGTAAAGTTCGAGCACACTGGCCTCTCTGCAGAGCTTCACCCGTCCGGCTGCAGGTATTCAGCTCTGTAATTGAGAGTGACGGTTGGGTTGTTCTCGCAAAACTGCACGTAACCCTGTGCAGCACAGGGGCCCCTGTTATAGTCTCAGCTGTGAGGGCCACTTGGACTCAGTGGAGCTTTATGAGGCACTAGTGGACAAAATACATGCTAGTCTATGTTGTTGCCTTCACAAACAAACTTTTAATCATGATGAGGCAAAATGATTTTGCATTTTTCTTGTTCTTTATGAAACAGTGCGTCACTATGTCAATTCATAGCCTGGTGGAGTCTACACCAGTATTCTGTTTTTCGTGACACACAGTTTCACTATCAGGATGGCCAATGTGATTGTTACTTTGTGATTGTGCAATTTTATACTGCTATAAAATACTTTTATAGTTTGGAAAAATAACACCTGTTCATTCATCTTAACTGGTTATTGTGTGTACTCCTTTGTACTTTGTGTACAGTTGCCTGAGTCTATTTATAGTGTTAGTATTTATTGTTTCAACAATCTTTTCATGCTGTTTTCTGCAGAGGAGGGTCTAGCTAGTCCACACAGCATTCCGGGATGGGAGAAAAACATGCTCTGGTTTATTGCCATTTCTTTAAACCAGTCACAAACGCTTTGGTAGCGCAAAACTCAGAATGGACCAACTTTGCAAAATAGCCTTGGAAAGGAACTCGTTTTGGTGGAAGGCATACGTTGTTTTAAAAGTTGTTTTAGTCGTGCAACAGAAAACTCAGATTGGACAGATAGCCTAGCTAGCTGTCTGGATTTACTCTGCAAAAATCAGAGGATCAGTTAACCATAGTTTTGATAAATCGACCAGAGATTAAAATTCCAACACAAAGAAAGTAGAAAGGAACAAACATCCAGCTGAAAATGAGGGGCATTCGGCGGATCTTCCGGCAGCACCGGAGCTATCCCCTAAATGAATCGGCGGCTGTATTGATTATATAGTTTGGTACACTGCAGCACGCCTGAAAGGTTTCAGTTTATGAAAAGTAAAATATAAAATCATCTGCAAAAATAAATTCAATTCTTCATACAGACAATACTATTACAAATACTATATAATAACTATTGCAACACTCCTTTATCTGTCCAAATATTGGAAACTGACTCTTGTTGCCAATTAGCACTGTTAATGAGGACATAAACCAAAGGCAAATGTAGATATTGGATCAAAAAAAACAATTCATACATGTGAAATATCATGTGCAACTTATTTGTTGGATTTGAAGGTAAGCAGATGGGCCCTCTGGGTATTGAAGTACCTGCTACTGCAGGCTGGCAGGCATACTGACTACAGTGGGGGCCATGGGGGGTGGGGGAGTGAAACGACTGGTGAAGAGGCCTGGAGGGCCATGAGACTCAGGCCTGCCAGGGTGTAGGAGGAGGAGGAGGAGAGAATGGGGGTGGAAGGAGGGAAGCGTTGGCGTATGGCTATTACACTGACCTTGGACAACAAAACAATTCTCAAACATGTACAAAAATAGTCAAATTAGAGTAACAGAACTTGTTTTTAAGGATGTTGTCATAACACTTTTAGCAGTTTTGTTTTAGATTCCCAGTGGCAGAAAGCATTGCACTTTTTACTCCACTTATTCCAATTTACAGCTATAGCTACTTTTTAAACTGTAGGATTTAATAAAGAATATGTTGCATTGCTGTAGATTAAACTACTGAACAGAATTTAAAGCGTTTTAAATTATGCTGCCTAGATCAACACTAAACTACAAACTATTCACTGTGTGTATATATCTATGTATATGTGTGTGTGTGTGTGTGTGTGTGTGTGTGTATATATATCAAAATGTAGTTGTTCTACATCTTAATAACAAAAATGCCATGCTTTTGTCAGAGTCCTAGGAGTTGTTATTGGCTGGCTGTGGAGCAGCTCCAAGTTTCTTACCATCGTTCAACCAAAGAGAGATTTGTTCAAAGTCACTATATTACACAATATTACAGAGAATACAAACGGGAGATCTATTTTAAAATGGATTCTCTATAAAAAATAAATAAAAAATGCCTAAATGTGATCATGAATTTTACAGTAAAGAAAAGATTCGGTCTTACTCTGCTCTATTATTTGCAAATCTCAGCACTGATTGCTGTATTGTAAGAGGCCGGCTGAGATGTGACTTTGGTTTAAGCGCCGAGACTGGAGGGCTGCAGAGTTAAAGAGCTTTACAGAGTAGAGTGAGGTCATGCCGGACCTTTCATTTATAATAAGAATTAGTTAGCCACAAGCCAGTGCACATAAGTCAAAAGGAGCTGTGGGAGTACTGTAGGTGGGGGGTCCAGCAGGGGTTAGGCCATTGTGTGTGTGTGTGTTTGTGTGTGTGTGTGTGTATGTGTGCGCGTGTGTGTGTCTGTGTCTGTGTCTATGTAGACATTGGTTACTATTGTCTGTCTCAGCAAACACTGACCCAATCGTCATTATAGTTGCAGCAGCTACAGCAGTCGTACATGAATAAAAGTAAATACTCATATCTCTTTATTATCCCGCTTCAAAGAAATGAAATACATTACGAGCACCAGATCCCTGCATAACTCGTCAGTCTGATGGGAAAGGTTTTATCTCTATTAAGACATAGCAAAACTGCAATGCAAGAAATGCAATTACTGTAACTTATTGTAACTAGAGATGCCAATCACGCTTTTCATTTTCAGATTCTGAATCAGATTTAGTTTGTGTCAGTGGTGGAACTGAACAGATTTAAGGTTGTAAATGAAAACCATCATACACCAAATTTCAATTTATTGTTATTGCATTCTAAAATTTTCATGACATAAGTGAATGGCTCTAAGGCTTGAACCTAATGTGGGCCGGTAATTTGTAGCCGATAACTGATCGATAGTAGGACTGATACTGATCCAGTGGATCAAATCTGTGCATCAATACAGATGTTCGCCTCCAAAACATCGCCTCCGATACTGTCTAAAATACTGGTATTGGTATCGGGAAGTACTGGAGTTTATGCACCGATACCAAACCATGTACGCTTCTAAGGAAAATCTATGTTAAAGTAGTTTTTTTATGTTCTTTTTCCGTTATAACTGACTGTCAAACTGGATGATAAAAGAAAGTTCTGTGGTGTTCATTGTTTGTTTTTGTACATGTTTCACAAAGAGTTTAACCTGAGCCAGACCGACAACAAATATAGAAATCATATCACATCCATACAGGGATAGTAGTACACAGCTGTTAAAACATAATGAAATATATGACACACTGGTATCGGATCGGTACTCTGTATATGCAAGTACAGGAATCAGAATCTGTATCAGGAAGCTAAAAATTGTATCGGACCATCTCTAATTCTAACCTAATCTAAATAGTAACAATAAAACACATTTTGATTGGGGTGTTTTTCTTCATTTGTGTGTTTTGGTAGTTATTTTCTTAACGTGTAAATGTATGAAAGCAATAGATTGGAGATGTGGAGAATATGTTTTCTTAAGGTTTTGTAATGTAATGTAATTTTCCATCACATGTTGACCCCTATAATAATAATAATAATAATAATAATACTCCCAGCTTCTGTTGAATCCTGTTTTTGTATATTCCAGGATATAGTTGGCAGTGACTGCCAGCAGCTCTCCGACTGTTGCTTTATGTCCCCTTTAAAGCCCTCTTTCTGAGAGGCGCCAGTTCTGAGAACTCTCTGTACAGCAATGATAGCCTCATTAGCTGCTTCCTAGCCTTTGTTGTTTTTACAACAGAGATGTGTGTCCAGATTCTCATTAAAAGATGGGCTTCTGGATATAGCTGCTTCCTTTGACAGTCCCCTTAGATTGAACGCCAGCAAATCAAGCTATTTATTTTCCTCTGCCCTCTTTTTCTTTCCCTGAAAAAAATCAATTCAAAGATTTTTTTGTTTTGTTTTGCTGCTACAAAAGCCTGTTGATTCTGTCTTAATTTGAGTTGTGGCTTGAAATGGTTGCGGTTGAGCTGCGAATACAGCAGTTTTTTGTTTACCTTGAATTATCAGATTTTTACATTCAAGATAGTTTGAGTCTTAAACTTCTGCCGGCATTCGACAAACGGAACAAATGACTGACAGCACTACTGGTGATTTCCTCAAACTACACAGAGTGACTGAAAACATCAGACACTCTGAAATTATTTTGTCAAGGCTGTGAGAAGACAAAGATTCACGAGTTTTAGCTCAACGCACAACAACGTGACAAGAAAAGAAATTATGTGCGTTTTTTTTTTTTTAAATGACATCAGCTCGGTTCCTTAAAACCCAAACGGAAAAGCAAGATGACCTTCTCTTTATTTGGCACGGGAACAAAGTCATTTGTGAATGACTCTTTTGCTTGCAAGAGTATTACAATTAGCATGACAGGGACACCTTCATGTTTGCCACAACAACAACCAAAAATCTTTGACCTCCGTTTTCTAGGCTATGTGCAGAATGGGGCAATTTATCACAAGCCAAAAAATCTCAGCACCCTAATTAATTACAACTAAGTAAAGAATGTTTGGAGAGCCAAATTGCTTTAATTCCCCAAACACCGGATGAAAGTCATTCATTATCAAATGTGTGCTCAAAGGTTAGTTTGCTTTTGTGAAGATGAAATAAGCATTAATTTCGGAGCCTGGGCCTGCGTTTCCCCCCTGTGGGGAGACGGGCGAGCGGTTTGTCATGAGGCCACACATCACTTACGGCAGGTTCGCTGTCTGATCTTTGCTCGCTGCTCACTGGACAACGGCAGGTCCTGCTACTTTCGGTGTAGTTCACCCTGAGAGCACTCACTCACCTTAATTGAATGTGTGTGTTTTTGGTGGAGGGAGTTTTGTTTAGAGGATTGACAGGAGTGTACTGGAGCAGCTGCTTGAGGAGGAGAAGTGTCATTGACATGGGGGCTTTAAGCCTTTGGAGGCCTCCATTAACAGGCCCAGCAGGGAATATGTTTAAAGAGTTTTCAGTATGCAGTCACTGAGTGGAGATGTGCAAAACTCCCACCGAGTGCTCAAGGGAATCCGCTCAGCGCTCAAAGACGGCTCCTCAGCCCGAAGCACCATCAAGAAAACAGGTGGGCTCTGACTAATTTCAGGAAATATAGAAACTATCTATAGAAATAGTGGACAATTGGCTGTATCAAGGCCATCTCTCCATTTATTTCTCAAAATACACAAAAAAGTTCAGAGCTCCTCCTTCTGCTATTCATGAATTCAGCCACGACTCACACTATTTGAATTTTAAGCAGTTCGAATGAACAAGAATACGAAGCACTTGAGATGAAATCCATCTCTCGAAGGGAATTCATCAAAGAAATGACTTCCCATATCAACAATAGAAATTACCTCACAATATGCAATTGTCCTATCCACATATTCATGGAACCCTTTGGTGTTTTTATGGGGTAAGAGGGACTATTTAGCAGGTAGTACAGCATTAATGTGGAGGAGAGGGAGAGAGAAAAAAAGCTGTTTTAATGGAAGTGGCTTCTTGCCGCTGAATTTCGATGATGTGCACAATGCCCTTAAATCCCTTTCTTGTTTGAGCCTGCTTTGCAGGTACTTTTGAGCCCTAATAGGATAAGCAGAGGACACAAAAGATTTCTATCTCTCAAGTCTTTCAGTTCACTGAGAATCCCGATCTCTGGCAATGAGCACTTCATGAATCATTCATTTTTAATAGATTATGCAAATTCCAGGACATAAAATCAACAAGATCAATAACTGCAGGCATTTTAATTGGTGTTGGAAAACATTTTAAGGATGAACATAATCTCCAGTTCTTTCCCCCGTAAAGACACAATTAATTTGAAATTGGATCTCGGCCTAAATACTGCAGATAATTTACTACTTTTTGCATGGCTTAAAATTCCTCTGGTAGGCTTATCGCTGGCAAGTAAACTGTAATACTCAGCCATTAGAGAGACCACACACCTGAATATGACCTAATATCCACACAGGCAGCCACTGAGGGAAAACCAAGCAGAGGAGCCACTAACCAAATACTAATTACCAAGTGGAAGTCAGAGTGATGTTTGTGTCATTAGTTTGACCTCTGCATGCTTTATTTCTCTGCCTCCAGTGAGATCTGCCACCAGAAAAGGGCATGGAATAAACTTATTTACTAACACAAAAGCAAGTAATACACACACATACACACACACACACACACACACTGCAATACAATACATACAATCCCATCTTTCTTCCTCTACATGTCTCTTTGCACCTGTAAAGCAGTAAGGAGACCCTCTCTTCAGAGACCATCTAAAATATCCCAGGTGCAAACAAAGCTGCCTGCATTCTACGGGGCCATCAGTGCACAAAGGACAAACACACACCTTTCTTCTCAGGAGGCCTGCCTTACAGGGGAAATCTACCTCCCACATATTAATGAGAAAAGGGCCCTTTCTTTTCTCATAAGACTGCTTGGCTATCATTTGAGAAGGGGGGCTGCAGCAATTTTCAATCACCCCGTCCTCCCCCACGCAGAACTCGTTGCCTTTGATGGCTGCTGCATAATTATACGAATTTCAATAAAAGCTCTGTATATAAATCTCAGGCCCTGACAGTCATAGTAAACTTTCAGTAAACTTAACCTTCTTCTTGGTAATAACATGGCAACAACGAAACAATATTTCAATTAGCCAGGCAGTCATTAACTGTGACAAGGAGAGGAGACACCGAGGGAGGGGGGGAGAGAGAAATAGGAGGGTGAAATAAATGATCATGGTGTTAGAGTTAGGCGGCAGAAATGCCAGAACGTATTTACAGAGGCACATTACTCGTGCTTTGAGACACACAAACTGTCTCCTGGCGAACAAATCACAGGAGCAACACAGCAGCAGCCAACAAGCAGTCAGTCCTGCATGGTGGCCTTTTTGCGAGACCTTGCTCTGATACACAGTCATAGTTGTGATGTGCTGACACCCAAAGGTCCTTGTCCAGCGGTGACTGAACAGCCCCCCCCCCCTGCTCCACCCCACAATCTCTCTTATCACCCTGCTTGCTCAGCAAACAACCAGACGGAGGACAGATGCTAAGCTTTTATCGCATCCCTGTACCACCTTTTCAGCTCAGAGTGAAATGGTATTAAAAAAGTCTTCACACTTAACTTTTTGGTTTGCTTTTATTTTCACACATTTTATTTTTTTGTCAATTGCACAAGCATTCTTAGTTGTTTTTCTCGTTCTTTTACATTGTTCAAACCCCCTCAGCTGAAGCTGTGGCGCGGCAGCATAAAGGCGTACTGTATGGCACTTGATCTTACCTACAGGGTAGCTTTGCGACACGCTGGGGCCCAGGTCCGGGTGGACGCTAGAGGATAAACTGGGCTTGACTTCGTCCAGGCTGGAATTCAGGGCAGGGAGCGAGTACTCATTAGCCTGGGAAAAGGACAGTTGAATCATTACACAACCAAACAATACCAAGATGGAAATCCTCCCTTCTCCTCCTCCATTAAGCGCTCCACACAGGCCTGTGCGACTATAAATTTGTATGAGAGCATTGTGTGTGTGTGTGTGTGTGTGTGTGTGTGTGTGTGTGTGTTGCTGCAGGGTGGCAGTTCAAGCATATCATGAATGTATTTTGGTATTGTCTGAGAGGAAGTGGGATTTTGAGATGAGTGAAAAGCCAAGGCGTCAGCTGGCCCTTTGTGCTTGACTGCAGTCCTACCCCGGATCAGCCAAGGGAGAAAGCAGTTCTGCTTTGTTACAGGCTCACCATGTGGCCCTGTTTGAGAGACACCATTCACCTTTTTTGTGCTTTTTGCTTTTAATTTGGAGTTTAAACCACCTTTAAATTTCATTACCACTTATCTGTGAATAGAATCACTTGTAAAATGTGCACTTTTTGTTAACACTTAGCGTTAGCTGTTTGAATCTGTATTTTTCTTGTGTGCATTCAGCCGTTGTATTAAAGGACTAGTTCACCCAAATCACCAACAAAACACACACTTTTAATGCTAGCTGTATCCGCGATGCAAATTTCATGTGCTAAGATTTTTAAATGCCCACCTTCCAACTCAATCCCACTTTAAAAGTGGTAAGTGGAATCAGTGCGTTAGTGGTGCTTTTTTCTGCCAAAAACTGTTATGTTTTTAATAAAAAAGCTGGGTGCCTTTTGAAAATGTTCTATACCAATACCAAAACAATGCTTTAAAAAATAAAAACTACTCAGTGTTGGATGTTTTCAAAACACAGCTGAAGCCCTAAATTGATTAAAATCTGCAAAATTACGAATTAAATGAAAATATATCTGATTTAAAAGTAAGGATCTCATCAGGCATTTGATGCCAACTTTCAGTATAGCTGAGATTTTCCAGACCCAGGGCCAGTTGGTGCCAAAAAGTCTTTCCAGAAACAGTGTCCTGGTTATTCTGGATAATCAACCAACACAGATGTAATAAGTAAGTAGGGAAAGGAAGGAAAGTAGTTCCAGTAAAATAATACACAGCCAAGTCTATCTGGATGGAAATAAAACCAAATGTGTATTTTGGTAATTTTGGTGAATTGACCCTTTAACAAAAAATACTACATTTGAATATAATCTCTTTCTGGCTTGTCTCTCATTGTCAGGTTTCTGTTTTTGTTAATCCACTTAAAGACACTCATGGCAGATGTTAGCAGGTTCTTTTAATGAGATGAGACTTCCGGAGTCTGAGTGTTGACAATGTTTGTCCAAAGCCCAGTGTGAGCCTGAGTGGCTCAGTGGGCCGCGCTCCCACAGGGGGACGCCCGTGACCCCACTCTTGTCTGCCACTATCACAGACAAACTCTAATTGTCTGCTACAACTGTTCACTGGCACAATGTCGGATGTTTTCCTCTATTCTCGGAGGCTTCAGATGCCAAACAGACGTTTTATCATGCAGATAAAGGGCAGAAGGGGGAAAACTGAAAAAATAGGTCTGAAAGGGATGACCAAATGGCTAGCAGAAGTGTGGGAGGGGTGCATCCATTGAGTTTTGCATCTCCAGAATGGGTTTTTAATGCCTTGCTACAGAACCCAGACACTGGCTAATAGGGCCACAAAAAAAAACGTGAGGCACCCATGAAAGGGAAAGTGCTCTGATTAATACAGCATAAAATTAAACCTGATTTTTCTAGACCTGGCCTCCTTTTTTCTTTTTTCTTTACTTGCCCTCTTTTTTTAGTCTTACCCTTTTCCCTCTGCCTTTTAATACTCTCCCTGGCGTTCTTTGTGATTGCAAGTCATTTCCAATTCGTTTTGGTATTGATCTTCCAGTAGAAATCAGTTTTGTAATTAGCTGCAAATTAGGCCCTCTTCTGGAGGTGAGGCCTGTCCCACTGATTTATCACCTGCGTAATTCGCCCCGATTGGAGAGAAATTAAAATGAACTCAATTAGGCGAGTGCTTTTGCTTTATGGGTCCGACTTGTAGTTCGGTGGGAAAAATTAATAGTCTCTTGTTGTTTAATAGTATAATGAAAGTAAATAAAGGTTATCCATTGTAATAAGCCCAGAGCTTTTAATAAGCGGAGGTTTCTTGCTGTCGTTTTGGCGTGGGGGGTGGTTGGTCCCCAAATGCCTCTTAATTTTTGAAATGAGGATGGATGGCCAGTTTGGCTCAAATATCAGAAGGAAGGAGCAGTAATATATGTTTTCATACATCCATTTCCTGAATACATGTTACAATAAAGGCAGCCTACAAAACTGCGTCAGTCATTAAACATCAAAATATGACACCGAAATGGAAAATGAACAACAAAGGCAAAAAGCAGCCGTTGAATAACACAGCAAAAATGGAGGAAAAATCTAGGTATTGATTAATTTCATGTTACCTTACTGTTATTCTCAATTATAGGGGATACAAGGAATGTGTTTTTCATCACAAAATCAATAATGTGTGGGAGTTTTCCTGGTGATCCCTCCAGCATTATACATGCTGGGTTGAAATCCAGTGCTTGGACACCTCAGACGTTTGTTTAATTAGCTTTCTGGGTATAGGTTTGGGAATATTTGTGACAAAGGTGTTTTTCTTTTTGAGCTTGAATCAGCATGCACACTTTGGGTGTATTTACTTGTATGGGGAGAGAGAGCAGGAGTGGTGAGTTGCAGTGCTACTAACCTGTTCAGGTTTGATGTGCTCCGATGTGGGGAAGACGTCAGGGTACGAGGGGCGTTCAAAGACCCGGTCCAAGGCTTCCAGCTGCTGCTGGGTGAAGGCATCTGCCCTAAGGTGTTTCCGCAAACTCTCCACACTACCCTGAGAATCACTGTTTGGGCCAGAACCATCTGAACCATCTACAAGAAGAAAGAGCAACAATCGAGACACTGACCCCGGGAAGCTGGCCTTTACTTCAAGCTATGCACTTTATATTCTCCTCATGTATTTTTGCACCACCTACTGTGGGGGATCTGAGGAGGACAGAAAGGGATGGAGTGCAGGTTTTCCCCACACCTTAATGGTTGTAGTGAGCCACTGGCTAGATTCCTGCACCCCCCACCCCCGCCACAGTAGTAGCACCATCATGATCTGAAAGCCCTCTAGTAATTGATGGATTACCATCACTTGCAAATATATACATGTTGTGGCAAGCATGTATACTAATGAAAGCAGCAGCTAGCCCATTATAGTGCCTTTTTCCCCTCCTTTCCTCCCCAAAACGCTTTTGGTGCTCGCTTAAATCAAGAGCAGTTTTTTTTAAACACAATTTCCTCTTCACAATTCAATACTGCTTTCATTCTCTGCGAGTGTGGTGGTTTCATTTGGAAACAGCAGCGGAGGACAAGAAGCTGAATAAAATTGTACAGTCTGGTTCAATCATCCTGCTCTCCAAACACAGGAATTTTCTCCTGACTCCTGACCTGATTACCCGGCAGTTGGGAGAAGGATGCCTTATCTTTTCCCGTTGTCACTTGTGTGCGACGCTCTAAAGCCTTTACAGACCATCCTACCCCCCCCCCCACACACACACACGCACGTCTCCTGGCTCCAGTAGCTGTGTCTGCTCCCTGGATCCAGAAAGCTTCAGCTCCCTTACAAATCTGTCATTCTAAATTTGCGGCAGATTATGTTCTCCCCTCAGTGGGAGAGTGGTGATATATGATATGCAAGGCCCCTATTGATTGCCTGATCTGGTGGCAAGAGGGAGCCGAAATGAACTTGAAATGAACATCATGCCTCAACTCATTGTGCGTATAATACTCTACTTAATCCCACATTTTTCTCTGCCATGGAATTCAATTGATCAATCATGTCTGTGCGATAGTACCATT
>NC_048427.1:6882402-6898379 GCF_013103735.1 Etheostoma cragini | reverse complement strand
ATATATATATATATATATATATATATATATATGTATGTAAATATACATATATGTACATACATATAGGAGATGAAAACCAAACATTTTCCACACTGTATGAAAGTATGTCACTCTCCAGTCAAAACCAATTAACTCTTACATTTTGTCGGAGCTGGTTGCTCCTTAACTTTTAGCTCAAACAAGTTTTTATTCGTCATAACATAAAGTTTTTGGCGAGAGTTTGATATGAAGATCAATACCACTCATGTTTGTCAGTTATTAAGCGACGGTCAGGAAATGCTTAGCTTAGCTTAGCACTAAGACTGAAAACGGGATGAGAAAGCTAGCCTGGTTCTCTACAAAGATAAAACATTTTCCTTCCAGCACAATCTGAAGCTCACTCCCCCGCCCAGCTTCTAGTTCATGCTAAGCTAAGCTAAACTAACCGTCTCCTGACTGTAGCTTCATATTTAATTAACATAAATGACTCATCAAACTCTCGGGAAAAATAAATAGGTTAAACCATTCAACATTCTTTGAAGAGGTTAATACAACTGCCACATTTAAATAAATAAAAAACATTTGTTCCATTTAGGTGAATATTCAACATGTTTTTTCAGGCCCTCACCGACTCTAGCTGCTGGTTGTCACTTTATCACACTTAATTGTTCTCTTTGCTACCAAAGAAAATAGCCATTAATTACTTTCCATCAGCCAGCCTGAGCCACAACGCCTGATCAAACCATCCTGGGTCAACCCACATACTCTTCCTCCCACTCAGACTGAGGACAGTCCCATCTTCCCTCCCAGCTACTTACTCCCAGCTGACAAATCAGCAACGACCTGTGTTTTGTTATTGACGATGATTCTGGTGACAATTAGAAGGTTTATGTTGTTATACGCTACGTCAAGCGTAAATCAAGTGGATTATCATTAACCATTTTTGAAATATCCTCCCAAGAAAACTATAGTATCAGTTGCCCAAAAACGTGTAGAATTTATGACTCTCTTCTCTGGTGGGAGCAAAAGAGGAAGTAGTGTTGAAGGAAAGACAAGAGCATGGTTTGGGTTAAATTGAGTTAACTTGGTTAAGGTCATCAAGTAATCAAATTAACCCAAACCGTGCTCTTTTCTTTTTCTTCCTTCCCAATTTGTCTTCTGAAACAGTTCTAGTAGTTACAGACAGCGTACTCTTTCCTTCAGTCTGAAGGACTTGTTGTCATTGTTGTCATATTCAGAAAAATACTGGTTATTTCATGACAGAATTCTGCTCAAACTTGCTATGGTATTTTCATGCACAAATCAGAATTCAATAAAAAACAGCAAACCTGGTAAAGCAGATTAGTTCTTTTGGGGCATTACATTCTTATTAATTTCTACCTAGTTATGTTTTTTTTTTCAACTTTCACTTTGATTTTTCAGTCACAAACAATCAATGTTAAATAGAAATATTTACAATTTGAAAACGTTTGCAGGTGCTGTTACATATCCATAATCACTTCTTGAATCGCCACTACACGAAGTCAGATTCATCATTTGGACATTTCCAATTCTGCCCATTATGAAGCGGCGGTGATACTAATCTTTGACCACAGTGGCTTTGTCAGTGCGTTACACACTTGTCCCGCTCCATGGCCGTTTATTGATCATCTCTGGAGTTGAGTGTATTCATCTTGACATCGGTCTGTATTAACACTCTGGTAACGAGGGAGCAGCCTCTATCAGATCAGATAACCGGCTCTATAAAGCAGACTCCTCTCTGTGGGTTTGGCACCCAGAGGTCACTACCCCTAGCAGGAGGCTTTAGCCAAAGAAAATCTGGGACTCGGAGTCTGAGTGACTGCCCGCCAAACAAAAACAGAATAATAATCATGATTGAAAAGCAGGTTGAGTATGGATAGTATAGCTTTAATAATAGCCTGACTTTAATAGAGCAACAGAATGATTTCTGAATGAAAATGTAAAGTTTTTCATGGCTTAAAAATAGAGTTTCTAAATTCCTGTTGAGGCACGGGGAGGTGAGCTGGCACCTTAAGGTCATGAAAGCCCCCCCAGATGAATGAGCATACATTCTCCCCCCGTCTCAGTCTGCTCCTTGTTTAAATAACATGTCAACACACATACACTCTTGTTCCCTTAACACATTGTTACGTATTTCACAATAATACACCGCTGTAATTTCCTGCCTGATTCAATTCGTGGCTAAATTAAATCAAATTAAAACAAATTGGATGAACTCAGCTGCATTTTGTTTTGTCTAATTAAATGTTTTGATTATGTAAACATAAATGAAACGCTGTGATATGTTTGTTCTGCATCACCAACGATCTGTGATTAGTACTGAAAGGAATTGGATGGAAAAGAACCAACAACATTTTTGATAATCGATCAATTGAAAAATGCCCAAACATTCTGTGTTTGGAGCTTATGATCCTGCATAATACTTAGAGGGGAACATTTTGGAACATTGCTTACTGACGGTCATCAGTGTGTTGATGTTCCTAAGCTTTTAAAGGCTTTATTAATCTAAATTGGAGGTTGCACATAGGTGCTGACATTTTGCTGCGCTATGAGTTCCTGTGTTGATTCTTCCTCTCCCCCTATAACAGATGCTGATACACAAAGCAGGGTGTGACGGCGGCCCGCTCCATCACTCATCTCCATCCACACACATCAGCTCAGTCCTCGTGACGCTCAGAGATGAGAAATAATTAATTCAACAACTACTGAAGCACAGAATCACATCCATTCTGACTGCCACTGGCTATTGTTGTTGGCTTTTGAAATATATGATGATCATCTTATCATGAAATTTTTCTCTCGGTATTTCTCTCATAAATCAGGAAGAAAAGCCCGACACAAAGCAAGAAAGCGACCAGAATGGCTGAAATTAAGAATCATCTACAGGTCTGATTGTGCAATACGCTCTGAAAGGACTTGTGATCTTTAAAAACCGGACACACTTCACGGACGCTGCATGTTCTCAACAGACCTCCAAGCTGTCTGCTTGGGTCAATTCAGCTCACTCAAACGTTCACTAATAACATGAAGGTGAACAAAAACATCCATGAAAGCAGAGTTGTACTTTAACATCAGACACCGTATGGCAGATTTTTATTTGACCCTGAGAGAAGCAGCTTCTCCTTTGTCTTTTCAGTGTCAGAAGCAGTGGGGGTGGAGGAGTTGGGATGTGAGGTACTTGGATGTTAATCTGTGAGGTAATAGCTTTTCTCTGCAGAATTGCAAATTCTAATATATGTCACTTTGTAAAAGGTGCGGACAGCCTTGGTCACCAAAGACACCATCTCCAGGGGTCTCTCTCTTTCTCTCGCTCTCCCCAACTCTGTCCGTCTGCAACAATGGCTGCCAAGTGTAACATGCTACTTTTAATTTGCAATAACACGTGACAATAGCAGATTAATGGCTCTTATGACACCTGTGTCCCTGAAGCTCTTCTTGCCGAGACCCAGTGTACATAACGTGTGTCACACTACATTATCTCTACATCCCTCCTGTAATGGGGGACCTTTTTTTAAGGGCACTGCTGACTTGGAAACTTAGGAGCTGTCTGCCTGGCAGAGAGCCACAACTACTGCCTAAAACAAATACTCTGGGCTACACTGCCAGTCTATTTCAGCACACCGCTCTCCCTTCTGTAACCCTTCCCCTCCCTTCCTTTGCTCATTTTTTGTGCATGTTTTCAACCCTTGATAATGACTGTTTGTGCCACAATCATTATGGGGCTTACCAAGTTAAATAGGGCTCAGGCAAGCTACTGTGCTGTGAGGAAATTTAATCCAAGCATTAACTGACTATAGACTACTGCCTACTGAGGGAAGGAAAATACGTCTGAATAGCAAACAAGGCAACGCTGAAGCACAGACCTAAACTTAAAGGCTCATATTAGGCTTTTTAGGTTTTTCCTTTGATCATTTCCAGACATATTTCATAAAAAGTGACAGTGTGATGGGTTTTCAATGTAAATGTTACAAAAAATGCATGAATGGAAGCAAAGAAAGAAGACCCCCTCAAACAGGAGATGGCAATCATGGCAAAATATGGCATCTGTCGTGATTTTCATTCAACAATGCATCCCAATATTTGTTAAAGTTACTCATGGTTGCAACAACCTCACCTTCAAACTATTGAGGACATAATCCATGTGACAGCTATGGCCCTTGTTTTAAAGCAACCTACCAGCTGCAAAATCTTGAAATTCATTTGTTTATTTCTGGGGGGGGATGCACTTTAAGAGAAGACAGCAACAGGACAATAGTGTCTACAGGGTAGCATCGTATGTAATATACTATTCTCACAAACTGTGGCTTGAGGCGAGACATTGCTTTTGCAACCGTGTGTGCGGCCAAGGCCTGGGGTTTATGTTTTGGAAAGATAAAGTATCCCTGACCCTGTGGTTCCAGGTAGGCACCAGCTGGCCGTTGACAGAGTATATAAGAACCACAGCTCCCTCCGTCACCCTCAGTACAAGTCCTACCCTGATACAAACACACACACACGCACACACAAGCATACACACGCACACAGCTTTCTTCTCTTTCACCGTAATGCTAGCCGAGCACCTAAATCACGGAAATGGCAGCACATCAGGGGAATCATTTGAGACTGAATAGCCATAGAAACATGGCGCTGTCACCTAGAAGACCTCCACAAAACAGGCCAGCTCTCCTCCTCACACACACATACCTTATTCCTCTCCATGCCCTTTAATACCTCTTTGCCCTTCAGTAGCAATCTGCATAGAAATGTGTGCATTCTATCATTCAGGGACTAGACATTACACCCTGGCTAATATGAGAGGTCCTCGAACGACAGAAAATGAACCCTTGAAAATACCAGACGTTTGCATTATGCCGCCGCGATTGCATCTCTTACAGGGAAAGACTTGATTATGTCATTTGCCATGTCCACGTCATGCTGGTTTTTATATCTTTGCCAGGAACTCTACCTCTGACAGGTCATTAGTCATCCCTCCCTCCCTGCATGCACATAAAACATCAATTCCACTCAATATCCTGCAAACCCCTGTGCTTCTCAACAACCGCCATAACAAAGAAGACGCTATGTAAACTGCTGCCGTGCTCTGATTAGCTCTCATTCCAGAGCACTGCAGAAATAAGGCACTTATTCTCCACCCTTTTTGAAATAACTGCCTTTTTTCAGCAGCCACATCATCCCTCCATACCCATACATGCTTTGTACCATGAGTGCATCTATTTAGCTATTCTCATCAGACTTATGTAGTGACATTAAGGAAGCCTATTGCTTACAGAACCAATAATCTATATCGCCTCAAGCCCCCTTATATCCACTAACCTACTACTTCAGTAGCAGAAGTGGAGCCACTTTTGTTAAAGGGAGAAAAAAAAGCCCTCCACAGAGCTGCAGCGGCTTTCTTGACTGACCTGGGTGGTTGGCTACATCATCTTGACATGTAATTATCTAAAGCCCTTTAATCACTTCCATAAAGATTAATTGCAGGAGACAACAGCGGAGGTCGTGTCTTCAAATCAAAAGACTCCTTGGCAGATTGACACAGCGGTGTAACAGGGTTCAGACGTAGGTGTTTTATAAGGGTCATCTACTGGAACCGAAGCAGGTTTTAATACTGTAATTGCAAGTTCAGCAAAGTGGGTTTTATAGCATAAAGCCGCACAAAAATCTATTCAATTTTGTAGCTTTTTTTTTGTAGGATTTATATATTTTCTGCATGCTAATCCTGAGCTGAGATTGTGTTTTTTGTCTCTCTCCTCAAAACAGAAAAATTCTCTTACCTTCATCTCTTTTCCTCTTTTCACCGTTGGATCGTGGAATACCCAGAATCCCATTGATGGAGTAGGATCCTGCAGGGTCGTTGGAGGCGCTGGTTACAGGCGGAGAGGCTGTGCTTGGTACTGGGGGGAAAATGACACAAAAAATGAATACATGCATGTTATAGTACAGTATGTGCTGTGATGCCAAATGATGCCCCTGCTGAAGCTGATGCTGTGAGCTGCAGTTTTACCTATAGTATGTCCTGGTGTCAGGGATGACCCATCAGGAGATGGATGGAAAGGCTGTTGGACTTTTGTACGGATGATCCTGGGGAACAAAGGGAAAAGCCGATGTCACTGCTGTTTTTTTTACAACTGACTTCCCTGCTTGGAGATGTCCAAACTGCCCCTCACAGCAGCTACTATGGAGATGTTGTGTGATTAAGATATCAAACGTAACTCATACGCAAGAAGGGATCAGTGGTTCTACCTTAAAGGTGAGGTCTGGAGAAAAGTCTTCATTGCACTTTTGGTCTGAGTGATCTTGCAAACAAAGCATGAAATCACATCAATTCACCTCAATGATCAGCTTCACTGACTCTACCTGGCCCACACTAATCAGCTCTCTCCCCCCTCGCTCCCTCTCCACCACTGTGGAGGGGGTTTCACTGGGGCTGAACGCAGCCCTATAGTAGCCCTTTGCTTCCCAGAGCAAACATCTCTGTAGAACCAGCAGCCCTCATGTGCCAATACGGATGAGGTTGTATTGATCGGGGCTTTGGGAGAAAAAGTTGGGGATTAGTCACATAGGCAAACAGATGCAAATAGAAAGCTATAAATTATATGTGACAGGAAAGCAATAGTTCCTTATTGCCTTGCACAAGCTTACGCCAGCATTAGATTCCTTTAATCTGAATGGCACTTGGGGAGAATGGGAGCTGTCACAATAATTTGTAAACTTTAAGACTATTTATCATGTATGCCACGTGAGATATTTTAAAGCACAAAGAGAAAAGGTTGGGCAAGGACTATTGAGGCTTTACGGGATCATTTCTTTGCACAATTCCGATTGAATTCCTAATTCCTTTGCATGTTTGATTTCAGCAATTTTGAACCAAAGTACTCCTGTTGTATTTTCTTCACATTCTCCAGAAACGCATCAGCTGATTCCGATATTGATGTTACTGTAGGTGCCAGAAGGCTTCAGAGGAATAAATCCAACACTGTCACAAATAAAAAAAGAAAAGAAAGAAAACTCCCCTTGGAGGCAAAGCTCCCTAACAACAAGCTTTTCCAGAGAGCGCATATTGACGTTTAAATTTTTTCCACTTCTCCCCATAACAGTTATTCGACCCCTTGACTTGTGTGTGCTACATAAATTCAAAGACGTTATTTGGTATCCATGTTCTTGATATTGAATAAGCAATTTTGGAGAATGAATTAATGATCTAGCTGTTGCTGAAAATCCCCTGAAGAAATATTAAAATTGCTTTCCTTCTAAATCAATAATATTGAGCGCCATTGAGGACCTTTTTTGTTTTTTTTTGAATGTCTACCAACAGGGTAGCGTTACTTGTTGGTTGTGGTGGCCCTGACTCGTAGTACAACACTATCTGTGTAGCATTTAATAATGCATGCAGGTGAAAGGGGTTTAAATAGAGCATCCTCTTTTGTCAACAGTCCTGAGGTCAGACTGTCTGCCACAGAAACCCATGACTGAATCACTCAAGTGGAAAAGACTGAATTGTCTTAACAGGAGAAACCCCTGTTTTAAAAACTAGAGTGAAAACTTGTCTTTGACATTTTAAGATGCTTTTTCTAGGGATTTTTTTCAGACTACATACAAGTAGAATTAGATGATCTGGAGCAAAGTCTGCTATAGTGATCGAAGAACTAAGGATGTTTTCATGGATTTTTCTTTTTTGCGGACTGCTCCTTCAGAAATTCATTGAAATGTATTGAAATATTAACCACCAGCTAAATCAAAACAAATGTGTTTCATTTGAGTGTTTGTACTCCCTTTTGTATGTGTGTGTGTGTGTGTGTGTCTATGTGTGTGAGTGTGTGTGTGCGCGCGTGCGTGCTTGTGTGACACAGAACAACACATAGACGTCTTCTGCTTCGAAAAAAGAAGAAAATATAATGATGAAGAAAATATTCAGCATTAAGCCTTAATAGAAATTCAAAGTAGCTCTCATATTTGGTTGATAGAATTACAGTTCTTTGTATTCACAATTTAATTTCCCACATAAACAAAGACACATAAAGCCCCCCCCCTCCCTCCTCAGGTCCAAAATAGAAAGCTTTAATTGGAATTGAAAAAACTTTATAGACCTCTTTTAATGATATTAATGTACATTTTGAATTTATCACATACATGTGTCTGAGCCTCCTTAAATGGGGCTTTTAAAGCAGCCACGAAGCATGAAATGAATTTTCTTCAGCCTTTTTTCTATTTAAAAGATGTCTTGTGTGGAGCTGTCCATGCTCTCCCATCAGCTCATTAAAATGTAATGCTGATGCTGGCTCTATGGAACAGTGCCTCTTAACCAAAGTTCATCACCAGGGATCTGTGGTGGGGGTGAGAAGGGCTGAGGGCGGGGTGTCCTGGGTCCTCCTGTATCTGCCACTCTATAACTACGGTGCTGTTAAAGAATTTCTTCAAGGAAACTGAAGATTTGTGACATAAATGATTCTTGAAATGTTAAATATGGCAATTTTACCAGATTTGTCATTGGAACGTTTTAAAGCCACAGTCAAGGCAAAATTGATGCTGCACTTTTAAGCATTGCCATAATCTCACGTCAGTAATAATTAGACTACAGCAAGGGATCAGCTCGGATTTTAATGCTAGGATTTAAATCATGAGCCTTATTTATAAACAGGAAATGTTTTTGGTTATTGCTACAATATGTATTTTGTTTTTTCACGTGATGCAATATAAAAAAAAAGACAGCCAATCTATTTTTCCTTAATTCAATTTTCAAAAAATAAACATCTTGCAGGATAGCCACGAGTGTTGGTATCTCTCTCTCTCTCTCTCTCTCTCTCTCTCTCTCTCTCTCTCTCTCTCTCTCTCCCTCTCTCTAGCAACTCCAGCACATTAGATGTGCTAAAGAAAATTGGCCTGCTTTATAGTGCCACGGGATCTGGTCACCGAATATTGATCGGTTTTCATCTCGACAGATTCACTCAGTCCTGGATGTACTGCTGATTGTTGAGGGAGTTTGGTCTGAAAGATTGAATTGCACCTCTGAGACCGCAGGCAGCCTCGGCGTGCCGGGCAGCTCAAAGTTGGTCTAACAATATTGTGCTGTGGGTGGTGCGCTTAGCACAGATACTCTGTGATACATGATTTATCTATTAGTGAATACATTAGTAAACAAGTGTTTACATCCCGCAGTCCGGTGGTAAATGTACACTGTAACTAAAATGTACTGACTGGTAACTAAATTTACAAAAGGAAAAAAATTATTTCTTTCGGTTATATTTAATTTGTGTGTCCTACCTGTTAATGGATGAGACGCTGGGGACAGTGTCGTTGTCGCAGACGCCCTCTGCCAGCAGTCTGTCTCTGATCTCCCAAGCAAACATGGTTGGGTTTTGTCTCTTGTAGTCTGCGATTTTGTCCACCACCTTTGGCGTGGCCACTTTAGGTTTCGACCCACCAATCACCCCTGGTTTGATGCTGCCAGTCTCGTAGTATCTGCAGTAATAACAATAGTATTCTCCAATGATAGCTTGCATTATTGAAGACATAGTTCTGCCTAAATTCGTTTTAAACGCAATGATATGTTACAAGCATGGAGAGTTATTGTTTCTGAAAACTACTTTTTTTTTTTTTTTTTACAAAGTCTCCAAAAGTCCAACGTTTCAGCAAAACGTCAAACTTGAGAGATTTATAAGACTATTAGTCGGTTTGCAATATTCATGATGTCTCAAAACAATACATATTTGCTTTAAAAAAAATGCAAGAAAAACGCAATAACGCATGCATAAATGCACGGCAAGGATTTCATTACGTAAAATCCCTTTCAACACACACCAATATACATATAAAAATGGAGGAGAAGCCCACCTGAACTCCAGTAAACTTCAGAATAGTTGGCTGTATATCTATAATTTAGGACGAGTAAAAATAGAATTTAACCTATTTAAGAAATTCCAAACGTAGCTGAGTTGTGTAGGTTGAGCTCTCTCCTCCACCTCCACCACTGTATATACATCGTGCATATAGTCATCCACCTCTTCGCACCCAGCAGAGTGTACCTGGCTGCAGGGCTTGTCCGGAGAGTGTTCACCCACCTGCCCAGGATCTTGCTGACGCAGCCGTGGCTGACTCTCAGCTGTCTGGAGATGTCGCAGGGCCGGACGCCCTGGTGGGCCAGCTCCACTATGCGCTGCCTCACCACGTCCGGGAGGGGTCTGCCGTTCACAAACACCCCGCCGAGCTGGTTCACACCTCCGTGCCCTACGTGGGATACAACAGCAGCACACACACAACCGTAACATTACATAAAGTCGTAACGGAGAGGAAGGCGCAAGTGAGTTAAATCGCTCGTGGAGACAGAAACGACGGACATGCTTAAAGGGCCGTTTCCTTTCCTTGTTCCTATGGAGCAGGTGCATTTACATGCATTCTTGGTATTACGAAGGAGCCTTTAAGGATTCATGAAATGCAACTTAAACATTCCTGTTCTGAAAATAATCTGTTCAAATAAAACATATAGCCTATATTATAATTTTTGAATTGCATGGAATCAGGAAAGTTGTTTCCTGCCATCATGGAGGCGCCTTCATTTTCTGAGTTTGAAACGTTTTTTTTTGTTTTGTTTTTTTTTAAACAGCACAATGACCAAACAACAGTATTTGACCAAATAATAACATTTAGTTATTATTCCAAATAATGAATGGGTAAAAGAAGATTTGGATATGTTTGTGATTTAAGAGAAAGCAAAGAGATAATCCCAACACTGTCAACCAAGTTTCCATAATAAATATAGGCTACATGTTCTTTTAATGAAGCAAAAATGGACATTGCAGCTAAAAATGTCTTATTTATGACTGTTTTTATCCATGCTTGTATTTGTCAATCAATTTTCTCTTTAACTTTTTAAAATCACTATTAATTAGACCTACAATTATGTCTTTATTTTAGACCTATTTCTTTTTAAATAAAATAAAACACAAGGTCCAAGTGCTGAACACATGATTTTTTATATGTCGAGCTGTTATTGTGAAGCCTATTATAATAAATCCAGCCTGCATTGCCCCATAAATATGTCGGTCTGTGTAATAACTATTTAAATTCTGAAAACAGTTTAAAAAAATATGAATGTATTAGACTAGGCTACACACAGTCACAGTCAAAACACAGACCTCGTGTTTTCTAAGCAGCTCCACGGCTCATGTTATGGCTATTAAGTTACAAGATCCCTCATTTTCGCTGCACGGTAATTTTAAATAATTGAAGGAGCTTTGATTACTCATATTACATATTATTTAGTAAACGAGCAGGTCATCAATTATTTACACACATTCACCAAATTACAAGCACTGTATGTGGACTTAAGTTGGACTCACAGACCTAGATGTTGTTTGAATCATTTGAATAATAGATGTGTAACTGACTTGGACAAACACACACACACACACACACACACACACACACACACACACACAGCGCGGGAAGCTGGAGGGTGATACACGTGTAAATTACAAAGTGCCTGCCAACTCATGTTCTTTGTTTACTATGACAAGTTGAATTTCTGCACATCGTTACTCTGTGCACAGAAGTATTGTTGTCATATATTATATTTCTAAATATTTTTTTTTGAAGCTGAATTGTGCACCCATAAGACACGAGGAGAACATTTACTCCACTGTAATCCTAATGTTTCCCCGATAGCCTGCATGTCAGTTTATTAGCCGGATTTTATGCGCCAAAATGCTGTTGGCACCTAAAACTCGCTATATGCTCTCTGCGCCAGGCCTTTGTAAAATGCAGAAATTATACATTCTTATTATATTCATCCGCTTACGTGTAAAAGCTGCAGAGAAACTCGGGTTGAGCTACTTACGGTGCATCGCGGTGAAGGGGTCTGCTTTGCAGTGAATATCCATTGGATAGCAAAGGAAAGACAGATAATCAACTGAAGTCGCCGTTTCGCCTTCCTATCAGAGATGAAAATGTGAAGAAAAAAAGGTGCTTCTACTCGATGGAGGGACTTAGTTTGCCCCTCCACCCTTTCTTCAACAACCGATCTGATGGCAACTTCTTCCCCAAAAGTTGCCTGTCTTTTCTTTAACAGTCCGGTCCGGGAGCCGAGGTCTGGCAGGTGCGCAGCATGGCCGAAGGATTGTTTCAGTAATACGACCTGGGTTTAGTTTATCGGTATTTTTCAAAAGCCTCGGGTGAGCAGAGGTACAGTAATTCTCACAGCGTGCCAACGAGCAGCTCTCTTGAAAAATGAAACGATGAGGTCCAGCGTGCAGGGCCCGGTATCTCCTCAATCCTGGTGGCCTTGATTCACGCGTCAAACCGGCGGAGAAAACATGCGCACACACACATCGGCTTTCTCTTCTGCGCTGGATGCGTTAGGCTGGGTCTTTGGGTTGGGAATGAAGCCTCTCTGCGTGTCTGTGGTTCTAAAAGCTGCAACCCTCCTCTCCCCCCCCCCCCCCCCCCCCCCCCCCCCCCCCCCCCCCCCCCCCCCCCCCCCACTCCCCTCTGCAGACCCCCCTTTTGCTTATATGGATGACTTGTCAGACAAAGGCAATAGATGCCAACACTTTGTGATTCGCCAACGCAAAAAAAAAAAAAAATGTGGGTCCAAATGAGGAGGTCCCTGGCTCGGCAGGAAAGGGAGGGAGATAGGCTAAATAAGGAATGGATGTGGAGTTAGAAATATCAGTTTATTAGACATAACAGCTTTGAATAATATGCTCGCTAACTGGAAGTTTTGAATCAATGAAATAGAGATTATTTTTTTTTTAAGTCATGTATATCTTTCTGATCTTTTTTCCCTTTACCACGCGGACTAACAGCCTGTCTCTGGAAATATACAGGGTACCTATGTGCCCTCACAACCCGGATTTAGCTCGATCCTTCTTTGAATTTAATCTTTTTATTTCATTTGTCTGATCATCTGTCTTTAAGTTGGCATTTCAACCCAATTAGGCCTAACTCATTTGTTTACAAGCTTTATTTCTGGCTTTAGGCTATACAGTGTTAAAACTGGTGGCTAATATATTTTAATAAAGATGTATTGACTTCTTTTTCATTCAGCTGATGGTGTGATGATTGCAGTGGTCCAAACTGGGAGGAGTGGTGGAGGTTGGAGGTTGGAGGTGAAACTGATCTGCACGCAGCAGAGTCCCTTATCTTCTGTAGATGGCGCTGTATAGCCTAGTTTCTCAAATGTAAAGGCGCTGTCAAGGTGGTCCGAAAGTAAAACTTGGGGTGCACTTGAGTGCCTGTGATCAAACTGAGAAGTCAAAAATATTCTCCAGAAACAATAATCAATACGCTATATATCCATATCAGGTGATGTAAAGAATGCAACAGCAGATCCGACTTGGACCACAGCTGCAGGATGAAGTTATGTCATCATGGGAAGTTAAACTAAACAATGCATGATGGAGTCAAAGTCAAAGTGCTTCGTTTTACATAGACATTTGTAAAAGCTCAAATTATTCAGTTTATAGTACCGTTGAAGTCATCAGATAAATAGATATTAGAAGAAATAAATAAGCTACAATACACTTAATCTGTGCAATTTTTCCCTTACCATAGTTACAAAGTGTACGTATACACAACTGCAGTAAAAACTGTTTAAAATAATACACAAATACATTGAAAAAATTACCCTACTAACGCTTGAAGTTTCAATTAATCAATTTGTTCTTTCTTCATGCTTGAAGTGACAACGAAAAACCATAATGAAATCATAGGAATAATGCAATTTCAGAGTAAAAAACGTTAATTGTTGGGTCCTTGTCAATTCTGGAGTGTGGTCTAGACCTCCTCTATCTGTAAAGTGTCTCGAGATAACTCTTGTTATGAATTGATACTATAAATAAAATTGAATTGAAAATTGAATTAATTCCAGGTGACTGTCTAATTTTCCTTGTTGTGTTGATTTTAATGCGTGTGCTCTCTCCACATATTTGACTATTTTTTTGGAGTGGGTAGGTGCGTTTTGGGGGGGGGGGGGGGGGGCATCTCTTAGGGGCAGACGGCCACATCTCGCGCTCTGCCTCCTGGTCAGGTTAGGGGATGATTTCTCTTTTTGTTACTGTTTTTGGAGTGAGCGTCTGGTACAATATGTAGCACTATAGGCTGTAATTTCACACCCGGTTGCACATTTCCCTTAAAGCTACATTCTTTTTTTTTTCTCTCCCCCTATAAGACCCCCACCACCATCACCCCCTCCCTCAGTTTACTCTCTCGTGCCCTCCTGCTCCCCACAATTTGATCTGATCTGTGCAAAAATTAAGCAGAGGGAAGGAGAGATGGGGGGGGGGGGTCAAACAAAATGCTGATATAGTTGTTTTTTTTGAACATACTATATCCAAACCATTGTTGCCGATTTGTTTGGTTTGTGTTTGAACAGCACGTGCTCAGATGGGCCCTGTAACCCCTCTCTCTCTTTAAAAGGGAACCCGCTCCTTTCAGCTGCTACAACACGGGGTCAGAGAGCTCCTAAAACCCATTTAAACGACACAAAAGGCTGAATCAATTATCACTTCTTCTTTTGCAGTTCTACCTTTCATAATTAAACAGTGATACTTCTAGTCATCTGACCACATCCGAGCCACAAAGCAGCCCACACGTCTCATGTTTTGAAAGCATTTAAGTCCACAGTAACTGACTCATTTCCACTGTGACACACAACTGCAGTATTTAAGACGATGCCATTGCATGTCAAGAGTTTGGAAAATGTTTTTGGAGCCCGGGTGCACCCATTAGGAGAGGTGTTATGTATTGACAGAGAGCAATTTATCTTTTGCCCCGCTTCCTAATGGCCTGTGCAGAGAGGAGAGGTGGCATGGAGGGGAGAAGGAGGAGGAGGAGGAGGTGGAGAGAAGGTAAGAAAGAAGCAGCACCGAGGGTCCAGCATGCAGCTCCACCCGCCGAACATCGGCACACACATTCAGGCGACTGAGAACGATGGAGGCGTCTGTGTTCTGGGGAAGAACTTTTTTATTTCTAGAGGTGGGAGAGATGTCATTTACAGTGTGTTTTTTTCTTCTTCTTCTTTCCTCCTCCCGTGTAGTCTCTGCTGGTTGTCTCGCGTTATTCCGACGTCACCAATCGATCTGAGTCTCCCTGCAGAGGGGAGCTGACACCACTGGTTGTAAGTTGAATATTAATCCTTTTCGATTGAAGGGAGGGCTCTGTCAGGAGAGTTCTGGTGATTTGGATGAATTTGTGGCGACGTCGAGGCTAATTTGTGACTATTTCCACATTCTGCAAATCTCAGAATAATATCAACAAATATAAAGAGTTCTGCATGCATACATGCAATCTTGCAGTAATAATCTTTTCAGGTTCTTTATTTGACAAAATGTGTCAAAAATATACATTAAAAATAATTCAAATACATGCAAATGAGTAGTTTTTTTTTTTTTGGAATGGACCAAGAGGAGGTTTCAGAAGTCCACCTCCAGATATTCCTGTAACACTAACTGACACATCTCTGGCCACTGTTACTGTATATCAGATGTCCTCCCTGTGTCCACGTGCTCCAGCAGCGAGCAGCTAAATACTCCCGGGCTACAAATCCTTGCTGGCGTGAACAGATGGAGCATCAATTTGATTCCATCCTCGACACCGTGAAAGATTGATTTTGCACTTGCTTTTAATTTTGCTCGTAATTAATTGGATCATTACAACTGTTTTCCATCGATCCCCTCGTTTAAATGTAAAATTAGAATGTGAGCTATGTTTCTTATCAGTATTATTTATTTATTTACTTCTTCTTTGCGGAGGCCTATTTTTTTCTGTGGAGGAACATGCTACAGGAAAATAACAATCCTCTTTATTTTAATTTGTATATAGTTTATCGCCAGTTAACTGTGTATTAATATTAGCCTATATAGAAATAAAAGTTATAAACTCACTATGACCTCAGATTGTGGCCTATTGATTAAACACACACACACACACACACACACACACACACACACACACACACACACACACACACACACACACACACACAC
>NC_048427.1:6865816-6880816 GCF_013103735.1 Etheostoma cragini | reverse complement strand
GACTGTGTCTTGTCAATTTCAAAAGTATATTCTCTGTGTTGCATTTATTGTACTGGGAACAAGGGCTAAATCCCTTCTCTTCCCCCCATCAAACTTTCCACATGAATAGTTAAATGTGCGCCCCTCTGGTTGGAATTTAACAAAGACTGGGGAGGCATTACAGTAAAAATTCTAAGGGCATTGGAAACTAAAGTCAGGAATATTTTGAGATTTTTCTTTACTTTTCCTACAAAAGTTCATCCCGTTATCCAACTATGAAATTTCCTAATAATTCTATTTTTTTATGCTCAAACAAGTCGCTGAACTAAAAAAAATCTCACTTCCCCCCTCACCTACAACAACCACCAGAGAAGCCTCTCTTGCAGTGACACCAGTTCTCCCATAAGGCCCTGGGTTCATCACCGTGGGAGAAGCTGATCCCTCGTCTGAATCCTTCAGTGTGCGTGTGTCTCTGTCAGTGTGTGTGTCTGTGTGTGCATCAGAGATCAGCCTGAGGCGGCTTGGAAGTGTCCCGCCAGCTGCCTCTGTCCCAACCAGACAGCCAACAGCTTCCAATCACATGTCAGCAATATGGGAAACAGAGCTTCTGTCCAGTGGGCCGCTGACATGTGTTAGCCTATGGCATGTGAATGCATAATGTAGCAGTCACCTCCTGGTGGCAGGCTTTGAACCCACAAATGTATTTTTTTTACCACACACAAGTGGATTTCTTTCGTTTCATTCCCTCTTTGTCTTTGCTTGTTATCTTCATTGTAATGATGATATGATAATATGAGGAATGTCAGCTGCACATTTGCTGATTAGTTTGTGTGTCTGTGGGTGTGTGTGAGGCTGTGTGTACACATTTATTCCTCTCCCCAGAAATCTACGGATGAGCAGCTCCCACATAAGCTCCTGATCACTTCTGTAAATGCTTCCTGTCACCTTCCGTGGTGTAATGATCATGAAAATTGTGACCTTGATCTATGGAAAGCCATAATGTGACTGAATGGCCTCCTCCCACGCACTTTCTCAATGGTGCCGAGCTTGGAGGTATGCTAAAGGACAGCTCCGAGGAAGATTGTTTAGTGGTAATAAAAAGCCAGTAGTTTGGCTTGTAATGGTTCGGGCATTTCTCCTCTCGAAAGCCATTTGGCTAAATCTCAGGCGATGGGGGCCTGTGTGAATTTAGATGAGAATCTGGGAGATGTTGACGCTCGTCCTCGGGCACTGGGGAGATTTTATTGTCTGATGGTCCAACTTGATCAAACACATAACTGTGTTTAGGGGATAGAAAGTGCAACAATGATGTCATATCCTGAGTTTATCATTTTAGTGTAGAATTAAAAAATCCCTCGGCCGTCATGACGTTATCGTGCACATATTGGAAGTTGTCAGCCAGTGGTTTACTATCATTGCTTACTGCTGGACTGAAAAGAGAGAGCTGTAATCTGTGCCTGCGGCCATAAAGATATCTACTTTTTTATGGTGTCACACTAGACTCAAAGCTGGCGTTTGTAATCCAAAGTGGATTGTCTTGTGCTTTAAATAAAGTAACTGTTAATATGATTTGAATGTGTGACAGTCTGATGTGTTTGGCTCCAGAACAACTTTTTCCAATGTTTTTTAATTTCTGTTTTGCTCCAAGTAAAGATAGAAAAAACTAAAAACATCTTTGGCATGATGTTGCGTGGATTCTCATTTAGTCTGGGAAATCTGGTTTGCACAACATTGTTTATGAGCACACCCTTGCCAGCTTTTCATATTTAAACGAGCAAAGGTTTAATTACCAAATGATGACAGTGTCATATGGTGCCATGATGGCACAGGGTGTCTAATGAATGCAGAGGAGCGAGGGATGCGTACGTGACACTGAGTGACAGTGGGATGCACAGATCAAAACAGAAAAAAGGGAGAGAAAAACATCTGTAATTTGCAATTCACTAATGTTCAATGGTTGCTCATGGATTAAGAATTTTAAACTATTGTCTGCCAGATGGAAGAGAAGAGGGTGGGAGGGATTGTAGAGGAGGAAGGAGGAGGGGGCTCCTAAGCAGCATATTTACATCTGTATATCAACCCTGGATTTAGTAATCAGACAGAGGAAAAACCAACTGCCTCCAACAACACTCTTGAGGCGTTGCATCCATAACCTATTTTTTACTTTTTTGCCAAGGCTTCTTTACATTTGCTAGGACAGCTTGTAGAATGTGGCGAATTTTGTGCACGACTTGCTCTATCTATCTCGATATAATCACAAGACAGTTTGGATAGCTGGACCTGGGTGTGCTCACACATCAGAGTTAATTTTAGCAGGATGTTGATGTGCTCTGAAATATTGCACTGAAGTAATATCAGTTAGCGGGCCGCCAAAAGATGTACATGCTTAAGCAGGCATGAAACCTTGCTGAATTACACAGTATTTATATTTATCTCAGATCAGCGCATTTGTCATTAAAATTTGGTCTGGTTGCCTGTCTGTTTTATGGATTTGTTTAATGATGCACTGTGTAATAGTGTTACAATGTATAGCGGGGTTATTGGCACATTTTACTCGGCTGCAACAAAAATAACCACAGTAACCTTCAACTTTAATCTCAAGTTAGAGGCGTCTTGTATCCCACAATCCTCCTTGTGTTTGCCTTCAGCACACAACCTTGATTGCAAGCCTACTTTCCACCACTGTATTTCACATTCCTGCAGATAATTTAGACTTTTTAATATTTTGGTTTGTTTTCCTTCTTTCTAGACAGCCATTGATTTCCATTTATTTTCCTAATGGTAAAAAAATCTTCAGTGCATTATATTTTACTTGACAGCATTCACAATGATGAATTACACAACTCCAGCCAGTTTCAAGAGTCCATCAATGGATTTCCATGCCATACGGAAATGAATGGAAACCAATAGCTGTTTACGGCGGTGGGTCCCAAACTGGGGTTCAGTACCATCCAAGTCTAAAAGCTCATACATCATCACATATTTATGCACAGCTTTAAAACCAGGTTTATTCTCTAGACTTTCTTTAAATAAAAGTCTTTAGTGAACTATTAAATGATTTGACCAAAAAAGGTTGGGAACCACTGGCCTACAGGTCACATTTAAAAAAATCTGAATTACACCATTTTTTAAAAACTTATCTCAGAAAAGTGCTTTTGTCATTAAGAGGGTGTAAAATAAAGTGCCTTGGTACCCATGTTGTTGTAGACACACAAACCATGTAATTGATACATCCCTGGTTTGGGACATTTGTTGCATGTCATCCACTTCTCACTGTCTCCACTGTAAAAGAGGTATTACTAAAAAAATCTCCAAAGGAAAAATATTGCAGTAGAGTTTGAAAAATAGTCTAAATTGTAATGATTCAAATTAAAATGGCAATGTCACTGGTGTACTTCTTTAATCCTGGATTCATTCAGCAAAAGTGGCCTATGGAGAGCTCACCCTTTCATTAGTAATTAAGAGCTGTTGCCATGCTGTGACGTAATGAGTTTACCTTGGCTATACATCCTCTGACACTGAGGGCTCCTCCCACTGAATCACACACCAGGAAACTGCAAATTATCGATTTAAACAGATACATCTACTTTAAATACTTACGTTGTTTTGCCTGTCCACTCTTGTTCTAGCCAGAAAAATTAGCTTTTGTTGCTCCTATGTAGATTTTTCTAACCATTGGTTAATTGTCTTTATTTAGTCGCACTGAGGGACCCACTTTTCCATTTTGATGTTGTTTTAAAGAAAGGAGCTGACTCCTTGTATTGGGTACATGCTGGATGTACTCTGAGGCAGACACATGTTGTAGCAGTTGTTGCCACCGATATACTGTATATCCGGGCCCTCTGACTGGACAGGTCTCCCATGGCTCTCTCCCCAGGACTGTGAAAACATCTGTCACGGCGGCTGCCATTTTCCTCTGTGGTCAGAGCGTCAGGTGAAGGTGCTGCCTGCTAGCCTCATGACATGGTACACATGGGTACCTCCAACAACAGTGCTCATTAACAGGCAAATGGAGCAGGAACCCCAGCAAATTGAGCAGCGTTTCGCCAGGATCGGCCCTGCCAGATTGTTCAGATAGCCAAAGTGACATCACCAAGTGCCAGCCCCCTTTGCCCCCACCCCTCCTTCAAAAAAATTAACATCCCTAATCATCTGCCAGGCTAAACATTATTCTTCATGATTCAGATCAGCCATGCTTGCCCTCCACTCACAGAGTATCTCTCCTCTCTCCGGGCCAAAAGCAGCCAGCCTTGGACTGATTGCTCAGCCTTTTGTGCCCTTCGTTTGTGAGAATGGCAAATCGATTCGAAAATCATCAGCCATGAGCAGCTCTCATGCAGAGCTGGGCATGTGAGTGTTGCAGATATGAAATGGAAATCAGGAAAACAGAAAGTGGGATCCTTATAGTTTTGGAAAAGGTGTCACACAGAAATGAACACACACATTTCTTTTGCATAAAAAGGAAATGATTGAATCTGGGCTTGCATCTTTAACATGACTCTAAACAAAAAGGCTCACCATCAAAATTAAAAACAGGATCAACATTCTAACACACACCTTAACAATACATAAATAAATCACTCTAATAAGTTATAGCATTCTTGTGTTCTGACGCTTTTAAAGGTTTGTTTATACCAGTAAAAATTAAATTTAAATTATGAACAACCAAAAAACATAATTATTTGGCCAGACCTTTCAATAACTTTGTGTGTAATGAACTTAATTGCGTATATGTGTAAATATGAAAGAATAGGCCTTTAATAGATATCTAATCTATTTTTAATACTATTTGATATGTCCCATCTATATCATATTAGAAAACTGTAGAAAAACCATTTTCACAAGGTTTTTCCATAAATTGACATTACCTCTGGTGTATTAGACTCTATTGGGCAAGTTGAGCTAAAAAGTAAAATAAGTTTGATCTCCTTTGTAGGGCCTGACATTTTGTTTTGCAGTTTCTCATCCTCACCAGAGAGAAACCCTAAAATTTGACCCAAAAAAGCGAACTACTAAAAGAAAGATCAGCAAGAGGAACAGAAAGGAAGCTTGGCATATCTAATTAATTACCGCATTTTACAATGTTTGTTTACAGAAATTAGGTGCTACAAGAGGTCTGATGTTAATTAATTTAAAGTGTACTTCCCCCCTCACTCCCCACAATGTGTTGATGACTGCTGCTGAGGTACTTTCATGGCAGGTAAACCTATGTCTCATTGGATTTCCATCAATGGCTCTGAGGTGTGTATGGCACAAAAGCGTGCCACACAGATTAGGGAGAGTGTTAACATGATTGCTGATTAATAACGCCAATTAGAGTTCACAGCAAGGCAAAGAGAAGAGCAGCACGATTGTGACAGGAGCGAGCAAGAATGTCTGAAGTGTACTGACTGAAGAATCGCAACATACACAAACCAGCTCGGCCGCAGCGTCTCATATCACATTTCTAATGTCCAAAGGCTAAAAGAAGACAAATGTAAGACGTGTTAACTGCTTCATTAAGGAGTAGGCTATCACCCAAGATAGTGCCCTGTCCTCCAGCTGTATTTTTAGATTTTGCAGACCAATGTAAAGGAGTAAGAAGTGCTTATCCATGTGTCCTGTTGACTTTTTTGTTGCCACTTTATCAGTGTGTCAGGGAGGGAGGCACAGGGCTGCACACACAGTATAACCAGAGTCTCAGGAGGTCCCTCTCTGGACAATGATGTATTTAAGCCCCTCCAGAGGTCAGATGGACTCTGTCCAGAACATCACCTGCAATCAATAGTGTTGGTAAACCAGGCACAACTGAGCAGACATGGAGGGTCCTCTTCTAAACACACTGTGAGGAAAGCGCATGGGCCATTGCACTGCTAAAACTGTGAGAAGAATGGCTTGACGTGCTGCTACTTAAGAACCGGCGGCTGAGGAAAGACTTGTTTATGTGGGGTGCCACTAGCAGACTCCCATTGTTGTAGCATTTACCCAGAAACCTGGATGCAGAAAATGTGTTGATCCCACTGAAAACATAGAACAAACTGCATTTATATGAATTCATGTAAAATACATGTTCATTTCCATTATTATAGTCACATCAAGGTCAAAATTCAAATCTGTTTTGATTTGTGTCCAAGGATTGTTTGGCAGGAAGGTGGTTCTGCATTTTGAAGACAAACAACTAAACGCAAAAAGACCAAAAAAATGTTCAGTCTCTTCCCCAAAACCTGTAGAGCTTTTATTTAGTTATCTATAGTCTCTGATACAAAAGACTTCCTTCATTCATGATTTTGCACATGGGGGTCGAGTTGAGACTCAACTAAGAGCTTTTTTTGAACTAAAGAGTTGCCTTTTTGCGCATTGCCTTGGAGTTCCTTTTGAACTGTTGTTTCAACAGAAATATAAATTCTAAAATTCAGATTTTGACAAAAACACTGTAAAAATACACTTGAGTGAACATATCATTTTCCTAAGGGACTCAACAACATGGAGAGACAAAGAGTCAAGTATGGTGGAATGAACACTGTGGGGGAAGACATAAAGGTGTACCAATCATCTACTTTGCCAACATTTCCAAGGTATTCAACATATTCTGTGGAATGAAACTTTTTGGTTTTGGGTGTCAACTGCATTTAAGTCTGGGGGTTCATTTGAATAAAATCTTCAACTTCCAAGTGCTCAGATCTTTATCATGAGCAAGCCTTTCCTAAAGGTGCCAATTTTAATCATGTGTCTGCAAACTTAAGCCCCCAAAAAACAATGAATGCAGAGGCACCGAGTGTCAAATACAAGCGGGTTTTGAAGAATTGGCATAGTCATTTAGGCAGCACCTCACATCCTTCACAAACAAATGAAGCCCCCAGTGCTTCAAAGTGAGATTGATCTCCTTTTGAGACTCGGCACAGAACACTGGAATTCTGAATATTGAGAAAGGTGGCTCTCTCCATGGAAACCCAGTGTCTGCCCTTCCCCCCATCCCATCCTCCACTGGAGTGATGTAGAAAAAGGGACCCGGCGGAGTTTTCAACTTCATCAATATTCACTCATTCATCGTGAATCCTGGCAGCAAATTCTTGACTGTATTATTGGATGGATGTTCTCCTTTGTCACTGTGAGGAGTGTCTGAAATGGAATTTTAAATTAGAAATAGAACAATTCCCAATTTTTATGGACTCCGGTCACAGCCATATACATCACTTAATGATGGAAAACTTTTCAATTTTCCTGTGTAGGTCTTTGGGACAATCCAGCCATTAAATAGGTCAGGGATGAATGTACATAGTTTACTCTCAATTCCATAAAAGAGATGGAAAATCCTGTGTCATGTGGATAAAACAGCTTTTTTTCGAAAGCATAATCAATAAGAAAAAAGGATTACCTCTTTGAATTTCACCTGCGTGGCTGTTTCTTTTATTTAAAAACTTCACTTTGAAAAAAAGTCCTATCAACAATGTGGTGAAATAAAAGTCAGCGGTTGATAAAGATGTTTCTTGCAGGTTTAAAAGTCAGTGAACCCTGTCAGTGAACCCAGTAAGTGAACGGATCATAGCTGGTCACCCTCGCTCTTAATGACCCATGTCAGCATGGGTCACAACATCTGCAAAAGCCTGTGACAGAGAAGCTGCAAAACTCTTTTCACGGCGCGCTGTCAATACATGTTCAAATTTGGTTATTGCATGATTAGCGTGACAAACGGCCTGCAGTGTAATTAGATTAGTGTTCATACATATCAGTGTGAGGAAAGAAAGGTCTTTGTCTGTTTCTTAGAGTTTTAAGCATCAAAGAATTACTTTACTTTTCTGAAATGCAAAAAGAAAATATAACTGTTTTTTGTTGGATAGTAAAATATGACAACCCAGTAACATGTTTATTGATGGACGTATAAAAAGCCAACAAACAATCTCAGCCCACAATAATGTTTTTTCATCAAGAGTCTTTTTGTTAATTATTCCCTTGATGCAATTCAAAACCTTCAAATTCAGATTAAATGTTCTTTTAATCACTCAGCTTGAAACCAGAATTAATTACAAATCTGCTACAAAAAGTGTGTTTTGTCATAAAAATGTTAATTACCAGGGGGTGCTGACCTCCCTTTTGGCGTTGTGTATCCCCAGCTGAGGACAGGGCGTTTGTCCACTGTTGCCACTTAATGACGGTAATATTAAACACTCACAGAATGTTGTCGCACTTTTGTCTTCATTCATATCAAAATGAAGTTCTTGCAGGCCCACATTTATCAATCACGGCAGGGCTCCAGCTGTTCGCAAGTCTTTGGCCTGGCTTCAACAGCCGGGCTTACAAATTGTCTCTGAATAGCGTCGAGCAAGGCCCCTTCAACCCCCTTTTGTCAATGTCTCCTGACAAATGCTCCTCGGCTGCCTCTCCCAGACACATGCCTCCTTCCTACCTTCTGCTCCGTGCTATCATATGGCCTGCTTTGCATTCTCGCATGGCTCACTATGAGTTGCTTTATCTCCACGGCTGCTGGGAGTCCTGCATTAGACTGGATTATATCACACAGTTATGGTTTGCATCCACACTGCCAAATGCTTTTTTCACTCTTTGGCTTTCACCTGGGATAACTATGCAAAAGCTTTGAACTGCTTTGTCAATTTAGCCAATATGCTTTCTATAAATCTATGAATGAAAGGTAAATGCTTGTTGTATTTACTACTAGTAGGCTAGAACAAAAAAGCTTTTTTTTGATGTTCTGATAATCTTTCAACAATTTGATGCAAGCCATGAGTTTTCATGACCAAAAACTTGTCAGCTTTTCAAAGCTGGATTCTACAAATATAGTGATGGATAAACTGGGATTTTTGGGAGTTTACCATCTACTTAATTCTGTCCAACTGCAAATGCGTGTTGATCAAACATAGGTCATTAAATGAAGTAATTTAGAGAGCTAATCAAATGGTTTTTTGTAGAATGTGACTTGTTTGTTTGTCCTCTACATTTTGTAATACTTATTAGGTCTCCATTGAGTTCCACCAAGTGATTTCACAAGACACAATCGTTTTTTCTTCTTCTAAAAACCAAATTCTTTCACCTAATCTGCTTTATTTAAGTTATTTATATTATTGATGTGAGATGTATTTAACCCTTGGAAATAAATTGATAATTAAAAACAAGTTCTATCCACTGAGCCTAAATCAGTAGTTTTTTGTGGACATTTAGGCTGCAGTCTGTAGCTAATTTTCTGAAAGACACTAAATAGAAAATTCCAAGATTTTGTTAATTGCAGTTCTTGACTAAAAAGACTGTAGAAAGCATAATGTAAAGGCCATAGCTCGCTACATTACATGTTTCCAAGTGACTGGATAACAACATTGAAAGGGAAACAAAAAAAAGACAAAACAAATGTCAGCACCAAGAGGTCCAGTGTGTAGTCAATGGTATCTCAAAACCAAGACAAAAATCATGCAGGTCAAGAGATAAATAGTAGGATGTGAAGGAACATATAAAGACAAATCAGTCATCTACTGGAAAAGCTTTGCTCTTTCAGCATCATTTAGAGCTGTCAAACCGACTGCCCTCAGCTGACCGACAGCCAGCACAGAACTTACATGTTGAATCATCTGTCAGACTCTCAAAAAACTCCCGCTGATGGAGACCAACCGAGACCGACAAGCTCTTTGCAACTGACAGCAGACAGTTTTTAGCCTTGAGTGATTCAGTGTGGAAGGAAAGGCAGAGCCCCAGTTGTTATGAAAGTTATTAAAGTTAAAAGCAGGACACCTCAGTCTTCACATGAACTAAAAATGATCAATTTGTCAAAGGTTGATGGAAATGCTGGAAAACAGGGGCTAATGTATTTATTCTTAATGGTTTCTCTATGTTTACAGTTTACAGTATACTTTTTTTTTTTTTAAGTATACTGATATAATAAATCCAGATAAGAGCAAACATCCCTCATTAACTTCTCTTTACTAAATCAGTCCTGCCTTCATTGTGATTGTGACACTAAATGCTTTTTTGTTGCTTTTCCAAAAACCTGCATCATAATAATACAATATGGCAATAAGACCCAACGAGAGTAAAACCTAGTTTAGGAATGTCAGGGAAGACCTGTTTGTTAGCATTTCTGTAGCTAACCGCTAGCCTTTGCAGAGATGAGAGGAGGTTTACTTTTGTTAACTTTTAAAACGTTAGTCATGACTTAAGAAACGTTGGAGGTTTGGTCAGTAGCTGCTAGCCTGTAGGCTATAGCTAACTAACCACAAAGTTGTACACACATTTATCCATCTAAATTTAGTCTTTAAGGTCACATCAGTGCTCCCTACCATGTCATGTAGTGTCACTAAAATTAAGTGTTAGCACTGTATACCATAGAAGATAGTTCAGTTTTGGCAACTGAGAGAGAGCAAGGGTAACTGTGCGAGCAATGTTAGTAGCCGCTAGCCTGTGCAGGTAGCTAACCAGGAAGTTGAACACACCCTGCAAAAATAAAATGGTCTTAGATTTTAAGTGGATTTTATTTTGTTGCAAAAAGCTTCTGTTCACATAAATTACAACAATTAAAAGGATATACAAAACAGAAGATCATAAAATATTGTTGGGAAATTGATAAAGAGAAGTTTTGATAAAGATACATTTTCCACTGGATTCAGGTACAGGCCTTGACTACTCAGTCATTACAGAATTCATCGCAAATAAATGCTGCATCACTTCAAAAATTGAGGCATTTACCAGCAGATAAAAAATGAAATTGTCATCTTAGAACAAATGAAATGTTCAGTTTATCTTTTATATCCATTTCAGAGGGAATAATTAAGACAGATGGGCAGATGAATTAGCTGTCCTCCAAGGTCAAACGCTGATTGCCTTATTACTCTATTATTTCACTCTGGTGGAACTATTACCACTGACACTCTTTCATGATATTTTGTACATCCAGAGAGTGAAAGAGATACAAATTGATTGTTTGGCGGCCAAATCAGTCATAGTCATCTTCGGCAGATGGATTAATGGCTTTGATGTTTGTTGCAGGTTGAAGCAGAGAGACTGGCTGGAGAAAGAGAGATTGGTTTGAACCCCAGGGAGCTGAATAGATGTGAGTTGCATGTGAGGTTGCTTGGTTTTGTTTAGAGGGAGGGGCTTGTGAAAAATGTGTGTGGTGTAGTTTAGCGCATCCTCAGGATTCACTTTTGTTCCTTTGCTATTACAAGTGATTGACTACCATGTTCACGCTTCCCCAATGTGTGTCAACCAGATTCCCTGCTCCCAAACTTAAGATGTCATCTTTAATATCCGGCTTTTAACTCCATGTAGTCTGAGATCTTGTTTGAGGGAACACAATCCTTTAGTGTTACATGTAAAGTTTTTATGTGAGGGTTATGGTGGAATTGGCATGGGGTTGGTACATTTATGAGGTCAAAAAACTGAATTTGATCCTTAAAAGACCAAAATGAAGCCTGAAATGTTCCTTATGATTCTCAATCTGCTCTTGCATTAAATATTAATGGTTTTAATAAGAAAATCAAATGCTAATTCAAGCACATTGCAAATTAAGGGACATGTGAGGCATTTGATCGAGAAATATGATGGGCCTTGAGTTAATATTTAGATGTGTGTGTATATGTATGGGTAATTAAGGCTCATTCAATCTTTTTATCATGGTTGTTTGTTTGATAGTGTTCATGTTTGGAATTGGATTACCACATACAAATATATATTTATCACTACTGCATGGCAGCCCCTAAATGCAGCACAAAGTCAGTTTCATTTTTGACAGTTTTTACCCAAATGACTTTAAAAGAAAATCATAAAAGCATTTTGTTTTGTATTGTGTGACACAAGATTGAATGTATAGACCAATTTGTTTACTAAAATTAGGAGACAATAGCCCTGCTTATACTTGGACTTACATAGCCATAAATTGCTCACTTAAAGCAAAGAATAATATTGCAACTGAGCTTTAGGGAGTGGAAAGAAAATTACAAAAATATTAGTAGTCAAATATAATTAAGTGGCAAAAGTAAACATTCTCACTGCAAATGTTTGTGCAATATGAACTATGTTCATTCATCAACAATGACAGATACAAATGAAGCAGAGCCAAATAATATTTAATTGCATGCTTCTCTACAGGTTGAGAAATTAACTCAAACTCTGAAGATAATGTCTAAACATTTTATGAGACATTTTTGAGATTCCAAGGAACACTCATATGTTGTTTTGATGAAATGTACTATATTTCACTACAGTGCAGTATGAGTGAGTTAATTCTTTTCAGTTGTAAAACATTCTAGACTTTCACTTCTTAAAAAAGAAGCAATTATGGTCTATCTCCTCCAAGAATCTCAGAAACTGGTAAAATTATTCATCTCCACCTTGTAATTCCAAATATTTGTTGCAAGCACTTGATTGGGGTCATTGCCTCCGTACTGTATTGGGGGAACAAGGAGTCCCATAATGATTCATTCAGTGGTTCATGGTTCATGGTTCAGCTGCACATATTATTATGAAATGAGTTTATTAGTTTTAAACCTAGCAGTAATGTGCTTTTGCTTTAAAGGAGCAGGCATGGGTGACGAGAACCTGCATTAACCACTTGACGTGAAGGCTCCATTGTACTACATGTATCCCTAATTTGGTTCACTACCGTGACATCATGCACATTGCAAAACAACTCAGCTGTGGTACGTGCTTGTATGAGTTGGAATAGTGAATGAATCTTGTATTGTTTCCTGTCATGTCAAGTGTTTTCATGTAATTATTTTTCTCCATCTACAGGCAAGATCTACAAGATTTGCTCAAGTCTATTTGTAAGAAACAAAAGTTTTTCAATAGAAAAGTGCAGCATGTGGCTCCACACTTCTTGTTTTCATAGTCACAGGAGAATAATAACTAAACAAGAATGTTGTTACTGTGTAATGGGAGGGAGACAAAATGGTTTCTCTCACCATTATCAACTCCATTTCTTCCTCCCATTCCTTCTGATGATCAATTAGATCTTAATGGATAGCCCGCTGTGTTGTGAGATGATGACCATCATGTTTTTGAACTAAGTAAATGACAAAACCATACACAGCAGCCAGCAGCACAGAACTGAGCGTCCCATTCGAATCTGTCTCTGTATGTTTCAGTCATTGATTACACCATTTTAAATGCATCATTATGGGATTTGTTTGTTCTTTTGGAATTATTTATTACCACTGTTGGTGTTTAAAATGAATGTTAACTGATTGAGCCTTAATGAAAAATTCTATACCAGTAAACCCTTTATGGCTTACAGTGTCGTTGCTTTTTCAAAGATGACCTGAAATTTGACTTTCCACTTTTTGTGCCGAAAATAATTATATATTAACAAAAAATGAAGACGATAGAACAGAATTGTTTTTTCCCCCCCCCCACACATACATGGGTGTTTCCCATGGCAGCAGTTAACTGACATTTGAGGGCTGGTGTTGCTAGGTGACAGGCTGTCAACTTCTTCCATAGTCCAGCCTAAAAGTTTATGGAATTTGATTTGTTTTTCAACTAGCCCACATAAGAGACACGCTCCTTTATAACATTCAACATGGAGGACCCATCTTGCAATATATTTGTACTTCACTTGAAAACTAGTAGCTAGCAGGCATAGCTTGCTAAAATTAACACTGATTCCCACTAGACGGTATCTTTGGTTCATGGTATTTTAAAACCCACCGAGCCACAGAAAAACCATGTTTACTCAAAACTTTACTCAATGTCCAAATAAGACCGTGCATCTTTTTTGGGATTGTACCTAGAATGATATGTTTTTTTGCCATTTTTTGTCTTAAGGTGAAATATTAAGTTGGATATTTTTTCACTATGAAAGTGTGAATAAAGTGACACCATTTGCCTTTTTAGACCCAAATCTGTCTTCATAATAGAATAAAACAGCCCAACATAGTGTGTCAGTCCTATTCTCATTTCAACACACATGGCAAGTCCCTGTTTCAAATGACAGCACCATTAGTAGGATTTAGAGTGAAAGCAGCTAAAACCACCAATATGCACCTGCTAACCCAGCACACATTAAGAGTCCTCCTCTAACAATGCTAAGTCCTTACTGCCTCCAACACAAAAGCCTGATCAACATCCAAGGCTGCCGCTTGTCAGCTGAGGAATATATAAAGATAAATGATATTATGTTAAATTCCACTTAATGACAAATTTTTAATTTTCTGAACATGGTTATTTTCTGGCTAGTGAATCAAGTATAAGGAGCTAATTACGTGAGGATCTGAGCAAAAATAACTCCTCATTTTCAGGGATAATGGAAAAGAAATGTTGTAGATTAATGGCACTATTTATCTTTTTTAAATTTCTATCTTTTTCTGGTGATGGCTGCGCTCCCCAAGGAAAATATTCATGAAATGAAATTGAAGTCGTAACTTAATAGGTTATTAAAATTTTTGAGTGCATATCACTTCTCTTTTCGCACCACTGTAAATTTAAATTTAAGTTTGTGGCATTCAGAGTCACTAGTGGAGTTTTTTTCCTTCTTTTTTTGTCACGGCACAATAGAAGGGGAACATGCATCTTTGTCAGGAGGTATTTGCTGTTCTAATTTTATGGCAGGCCAGATTATCAAAAGGGAATGTCACAGTGTTGGCTGCTGACAACACCTCAGCCTTCAGCCATGTGTTTCCATTAGGGGCCATTGGCCGTCCAGGGGTTTGTTCCCTCTATTATTTTCCATTCCAGTCTTTTATCTTGATTTAACGTGAGGCTTGCTGAATATTCTGCCGCCCTGCTTTTCGATTTCCCTTTTGTGAGAAATGCTACACTGTGTAAGGTTTCACAAGAGGGACTGGTGCTCCCTGGGGAGCGGATGCAGATCGGTTCAAGGTGGAAAAACTATCTTTAGCCATGCTGCGTGTTTGGAAATGCAGACAGAAGGGACAGAGAACCTGGAATGAACAGAGAGGAAAAGCAAGGTCATAGGGCAAACCTTTTCCTCTAAGCCAACTTCATGAAATGCATTTTTCGGAATGCATTCTAGTTATTATGAGTCAGACCACAGGCTAATGCATACGTCTCAGTTAGTTATTGTTCAACAAATATATGCATATA
>NC_048427.1:6860178-6865716 GCF_013103735.1 Etheostoma cragini | reverse complement strand
ATATATATGAGACTTTCAGAGGCAAAGTTTTACGTCTTTTGTTTTTATTATTTGCCAAACTTTCTATGAGTAAAAAACACTGGAAGAACATTTGTGTTTGGTTGAAATTGGTGTTACCTGTTGTTGCATATGTAAAAATAATAATGATAATATTCAAAATCAATCAATTTCCTTTTCTTCTGCTGAAAGTGGTAACCTTTCCCTTTGCCACAAACTGCACTTCCACATTTGATAAAGGTGACACATGATAATGACCATAAAGCACTGCAATTACACCAAATAAGGAAATATTTAATGTTCTTATTCTTTTATAGGCTACTTATGAACAAAGCTATGTTCCTGTTGTTTGCCGAACATCAATTTGCAGTATATTATCCTAAATATTAAACTGTGTCAGATTGCTTATGGACAAACAGAACTCCAATGACTGAAAAAAACAAAAACCTGTGAACACTACTAACAGATACAGACCATATGAAAATCCATCCATGTTTCACAACAATGTATAAGTTAAAAATTATGTTTAGAACTAATTTTTATTTTAGAAAAAGTCGTGTAGCATCAAGGTGATGAAACAAATTTAAAAATATTTTCTTTCGAATTGCTAAAGAGGTTTATTAATGTGATGGACAGCATTACTGTTTTTTATATGTACTAGGACAGAAAGGTTTAGGACCTCCAAAAATAACAGTTTTAAAGGGTAATAACAAATTTTGACAAACCACTTCAAACCATTATTAGAGGCCACTTATTCAGCAGCAATAGTCATTTAGTGCAATCATTCTGTAAACTGGTCGTCTCTAATTCTACAACCAACTCGTTTAATACCAACTGGATTGAACATAGTGTATTACGGCCAACCAGCAGGAGCCTCATGGATGAGACTAGAAGTGTTTATCTGCCACAATCAAATACTATTCCAATACAAACAGCTTTGCTTTCCCAAGTCTTCTCGTGGAATCCCTTATTTTTTACTTCTCCAGCCGGGATGCAGTCTCTTAATTGTGTATCTACAGCCAGTTATGAAACTCTAATAGTTTTAGTGACATCAGAGCGCCACCAGAAGACAAGAACTGGGGCTTATTATATCGTATGAGTGCTTCAAGACAAACTGGAGTGTAGGGATGCTCCAAAACCCTCGAGCCCGCACAAAAAGCCGAGCTGCAGCGCCTGTCAGTCAATCATCCTCTCTCCGGGAGAGTCATATTACTTACAGTCTGAGAAATTGTGATACGGAGGTCTCGAGTTGGTTTGAAATTAATAACATTTTGTTCCCCCGTTTCAAAAACGGACACAGTGAAAATTTATCAATTGGGCAAGGGGCTCTGTAGCATCCCCTAAAGAATCCTTTTTTGTTCTTTTTTTCAATTTCTATTTAGAAATTCTACGAGCTCAAAAATCTCAAAGTATAACATACAAGAATGCTCACACAATCCTGACCTGTTTATGTGGTATAAAGTTGATAGGCTGTCAAGCCCCCAGCGAAAAGGACCAGAATGAAGCGTACTATCCTTTAAATTGCCGGGGTGATATTTGCAGATAATACAAGAAATAAATCAGACAATGGGGCTGAATATTTCATTTGTTATCCATATTCCTTATGGGCAAAAAATGATACAGAAATGTAAAAACAGCAATTCCACTTTAGCCCCTCTGGAATTGTAACACTTGAGATGCTGTTTTCATGTCTGAAGACAAAGTGCATGCTTTCCCTCAGCCTGCAACAGATAAATCTAATAGGCAGCCAGAATTACTGGTTGTAATGTTGTGTAGTCTTAACCTAGTCTGCGCTTTCACTATTTTTATTTCTGTCAATCTCTCAAACTAATGGATACACTGCAGAAATAGCAGGGAACTGCTTTCTATTTATAGATTTGTAGAATGTAGTACAAGGCCAAAAAGAGGTTAAACGACATGACGACTGTGAATGTGACATTTTACCTTGTGATTTCTTTTGAGAAAGTGTTCTTATTGATACTTAGCATTTATATTGCACATTTACGCTGATCCATTTCTTGACATGTTCTCTTTTTCTAGTTTTAGTAATAGGAAATGTTTCTTGTAATGGCCTAATGATGAAGAAGTTTATAACATATAAACATACTATTTTCACACATACGTAACTTGCATTAACGTCTGTTTGCTGATTCTGTGTCTCCATTGTTAATCCAATCTAATTTAATACTGTTATCACATTAATAAGATGTTTTTCACACTGTGAGTCCCACACTGAGAAACACAGTGTCCTGCTGCTGCTGCCGTGTGATGAGTCTTTTGCTACACAAGGCCCTGAGCACATCGCTCATCACCAAAGCCGCTGTACATTATGTTTCTGAGATGACACCTTGGACCTCCCACAACCCATGGGTGAGATTTCCTCCCCTCTGCAGATGCACTTTAATCTTTATTTCGTCATGTCCATCCTCCCCGACCTCTAATATACTGTCTCATTTCTTTTTTGCCCATTTTCTGCTAATTCACCGCCATCTGCCTTAGCATCTGTTTGAAGGGAGAAACAGGGAGGAAATCTTTAGGAAAAAGTCTGTTTCTTCTTCTTCTTCTTCTTCTTCTTCTTCTTCTTCTTCTTCCAACTTTCTCTCTTGCTCATTGTGTCTGTCTTTGTCGGAACCAGAGCCTCCGCCCCTCTCTGTCTTCCTTTTTCGCATAAGCCTCCTCAAACCCTTTTTAAGTCTAATGCTACATGTAAACCTCAGACCTGCTTCCTCTCTTGTTCACTGAGGCCCCCCAAAGACGACAAAAACGGTGGGACGGAGGGAGGGAGGGAGGGAGGGAATAAGGGTGGGGGTCATATCCTTTCCATGTCCAACGTTTAGTCAATAACCACTGTCAACAGGAGTGCACAAAAGATCAGAAAAGTGCAATTGTAATTTTCGGACAATGGCAAGGAGCTCTCATATAAGGCTGGGCTGAAAAAGGGACACCACCTCCGCTGTGCCCCTCCGCCTCCCCCTCTCCTCTCTCTGGCTTTCTCCCTGTCCTCTTTGAGCGTTCCTGACAATAGGGAAGCCTGCTGCATTGCCGGGGAGAGCCACGGGATCACCGCAGTCAGCCTGCGGATTACAGACATTCTTTGGCAGGGCCAGTGTTGCTGCGGAGAGCCCGGGTCCTCATGGGCCCTCAGAGGCTGCAGAGCCGCCTCGGGCCCCCCCTGCCTCCTTTTTTGTATTGTGTTCACATGTTTGACAGACACAGAGCCTATAATAATCTCTTTCCCGCAGGGACCTGCACCATTTGTTTGGCAGACCCTACAAACAGTTCCAATCCCTTTTCTCCCTGCCTTGTCTTCCCTGCTGTAGCCCATTGCCGTCATCTAATTAATGCAGCCTCCCTTTTCATCTCCACTTCCTGTTCATTGTTTGATCCTTTCCCCCCTCCTTTCTTAAGTCCCAGATTTAAAAGTCACTGCTTCCCCTGGTTATCATACCAAATTTAAGTGGCTGGGGATTAAAAAGGTGTCTTTTCTGTGGATTATGACTTTCTTACATATTCATTGTTTTACCATTACTTCCCTTAATATCCTCAGAAATGTAGTTAAAGAGGTCAGGATTCATTTTAAACAGAGTAAAAAGGATTAAGCAGTTCATGCTTGGCCTTTTTATTCAAAGCAGCTTCGTGTGATTTAATTTGCAGCTAATTGTGTACTTTCACATTGTTCATGAAATTTGCATTTTAATTAGGATATCCCAAGAGAAATATTTATATTCTGGAACTATATGCCTGAAACAGAGCAGATATCTATTACATAATGGTATGTTCAGAGTGATATTTTCTACGACATTTTTACCACCTTGCACATTTTTCATAATATTGTATTGCTTCATTTTTTGTATATCCATTTAATTGTTACATTTTCTGTTCATTTTTATCTACATACCAGTTTAGTTTTGGGTGGCTTCGTGGCCAAAAAACAGTCAAATGTATTAATACTGACTGATATTTATGAATCAGACTTGAAAAACTCATGAAGCTCGCTATATGCAATTTGAGTATAGAATGTAAAAAAAACGTATTTCCAGAAACAATGTGAAGCACATGTCCTCAGACCTTTGTGTTAGACGCACAACAATTATCTTTAGATTGTGCTTGAAAACTAAAGGACCATACTATGTTTAGTAGGCCATTATATTTCTTATGCATGGAGTAAGTCCAGGGAACCTTAAGGTGGCAACTGAAAGGAAATGTGAGCTGGAAGAGAAGTAAAAGCCTTTAAGTAGTCTGGAACATAATTGGCTTCAATATGCTGTCAAGATCCTAAGGTATTTAGGACTAGGAGGTATTCCTACCTCCTAGTTGTTATTATTTGTATCTTTTTAATTCATTCATTTATTTATTCATGTCAAACTACTGTTTGACGTAAATAAATTAATGTGTGTTTTAATGATTTAATGTGTGTTTTAATATCACACCTACACTGTATAGTCATTGCAAGTCATTTGTATTGCAAATACATGAGAATGTTTTCCAAGACTACACTACTTTGTTTAAACCTTTTTTTGCTTGTAGCTTTTTACTGTACTCTTCTAAAGTATAGCATGAGTTTGAGGATGGCTGTTATCTTTAATGATAGAGACAAACAAGCATCTCCGTATGGAATTACATACAGTACAGCGTGTACACAACTATAGCAACCTATTTATGACCTCTCCCTCTGAGAAAGAGAGATTTGAGGAGCTATAATTGGTTCTCTTCACATGTATTCTCCCCAGTGTGCGCCCTGCTCTCTCCACAGGGAGCACTTTGATGATAACTTGCTGCATTACACGCTAACTTTTCGACAATGGCTACACGCTCTATCTTTATTGCCCTGACTCCTAATGGCTATCTTGAAGTGCTGCCTCTGGCAATCCGGTCGCAAATAAATAGAAGCTGACACAGTAATTTACTCAAATCTTCTCTACAGTTTTGCCCCATTCTCCCTCCAGAGATTACCCCTGTAACAACAATTATTTCAAATGTCATTGATTCCTGCCTGCAGGGCACAGACAAAATGAACATAAAACCTTTTCACAGAGTCAAAATTAAAATATTTAGGGTTGTTTCCGGGAACAGAAAGGGTCTTATGAGGTGGACAACAAATGTAACCATTGCTTGGTTGTGTTTGTGTTCTGGATCAGACACAAAATCTGCTGTTTTCTTCACCAAATGACTATTAACCTTTATCTAATAGGGGCAATGGTTCTCATTTAGAGAGAAGACCCAGCGGAGGACATATAATTCCCTTTCAGTGGAGTCTTGTCAGCTCAGTGCACTAAACAAGATGAACACATGGCCGTAGCGCTGCCGTCTATAGTTGAACAATCCTACCCCTGCCCTATGCACAAGACACATAATTCATATTTCCAACTGAGATCTTTTGAAAAACATTTATATTAACCTTAATCAAAATCTAGCTGAGACTTCCTCTGTGATAAGGATAGTTTCATTGGTATTTTATGTTGTCATCCTTGTGTTTGCATATTGTTTGTGTGTGTATTTGAGTAGCCGGGTGAGAAGGGGGATGGGGTGGGGGGGGGGGGG
>NC_048427.1:6827784-6860168 GCF_013103735.1 Etheostoma cragini | reverse complement strand
GAAACGTTTGTGGCTCATTTTCTTGTTTCATGTTGTTGTGCAAGGCACAGCTCAGTAGAGGGAATCTTAACATGTCACAGTGTCATGCCAGTGTCTCTGTCTGGTTCTACATGACCTCTTTCACCCTCTGCTCTCCTCTCCGTGGACTCTGCTTGGCCAGACACACCAGATAATGTAATAAAGATATTTCTGCTTCAATAGAAAGTAAAGAAGGTGTCCTAGTGCGACCAACGAGTGAACTGTGCTATACCTGAGGGATACCTGCTGTGCATAAGTCTGTAAGGTTGTGGTTCAAGTGTAACAAGTTAAGTAGAGTATGATGCGCTCATAGTGAAATAAAATGTATATCTCCACTAGGACTGCAAACATGTATTATTTCAATTATAGATAATGTTTAGAAACAGTGTAAATGTATACAGTTAATGCGGCACCACATTTGTATTTTGCAGAAATGTTCTAGATAGATTTGTTCATCTCATTTGGTTTCATTTGCAAGTTTAGGGCCAGTTAATGTCAAAAAAGGTCAAACTAACAAGAATTTGGCTACTGATTACGTGTGAATGGCTTTTTAGGCCTCTGAGGTCCTGTCGCCTGTATTTTGATTCTGGGTATTTTGAGGGTTTTGAGAGATAAAAAAGGGGGTTGACCTTTTTAGACGTTTCCCTTCATGTATCTTGGAATACTGTTAAGTTGTGCCAGAAATCCCAGAAAACTCACAAATGGATTTGTGAGTTCTGGCAACCTGGGCAGAATTCCACAATTTAAAAGACAAGCAAGAGCTGTAATAGGCTGATTCAAGTACCCAGGTTTTTAATGATAATATGTGGTTTGAATATGATGACTGAAAGTGTGTCTATGGATTTACCTGTTTCTGTGTCTATTTGAAACCGCACTGCTGCCATTGCAAAAAGAGATTTTTTTATCTCAAGGATTTTTTTTTTTGACCCTGGTGAAATAAAGGTTTGAATGAATGAATGCACTTTAAACTTATATATTTAATGTGACTACTATTACAGAAATCTGTAGGCCAGCAGATAAATAGATCATTTTATTTCTGGCAGTGTAAAGAAGGCTTTGACAGTTTTTGATAAATCATTTTAGGAAATAAATAAATAAAATCTGAAAATACACAGGAACAGAAACATGACTGGGACTCAATACCTCATGAAATCCTAGCTACGATCCTGTTTCCTCTACATTATGTATGTACAAAATTGAGTAAATGTTTAATTACATTTTATGAACCAAAGAAATCTGTGTAAACCAAGGTTTGAGTGAAACCTGCCTCTACTCCTCATTGTCTAGGCATTTTAAACCAAATAGAAAATTAAAAAAACAAATTATAAATGTATTCCATTGCCATATCCTCACCAAATGTCTACATAGTTTTTCAGACATGCTAACTAACTTTACTGACAAACAACCAAAATGAATGAGATAAAAAAAAACACAAGAGGAAATAACTAAACAGTCCTCATTTTGCATTATATAGCAAAACATAAAAGGCCATGAAGTTACATTAAAGTCCTCAATTTACACCATCATCAACACCATCATAAACCTCTCTGGACAGTCTTTATTCAGCAGTATTCATGTAAAATGACCTGCTGTATATGATGATCACTTTTCGAAAAAGCAGAATAACAACCTCTCTATGATTACTGTCCCATATAGCTATTGTCTATCAAACACCACATTCGGCTGTGATGAGCCCTGAAGCGCACCCAAAACTGTCCCAGATTGCTCAATAGTCAGTTTCTGGCCCAGTTTGTTGATTAGTTAGCCTCTTTCACATAAATACTCACTCACACAGACAGACACACAAATGAGTATTGCACCCATGGGACACAATGATTCTATCATACTTTAGCTAAACATAGACTGGGAATTAGTTGACTGGATAATCAATTTGACAGAGTGCCTCAGCAATAAGTGAGTGAAATGCACAGACAGTGCATGTCGGATAAGCCTGTGTTAGTCTAACATTTGTCACTCAGATCACATATGTAATCTGCATGAAGAAAAAGCATGGAAAGTTTTGAATTATAGGCCTATGAACACCAATCATTCTTTCCCCCAGAGACGAGGACCTGAACAGATATTTGCAGGATACAAAGATTACACGGGTTTCCCTTAAACCCAGCACTTCTTTTGCCCCTTTGTTCATCCAGTTTTGCTTCGACAATTGATTATTTTGTTGTAAATTTTCTACAATATAAAAATAATCCCAATAACAGTTCTCCAAGAAATCAATGTGTGTTAACAGTACATCTACACGTGTCAAGCCAAATAATATATTTTTTTGGAAGGGGGAGGGGGGGGGGGGAATTGTAAGCATTGTGTCAGCATTTTAACTGCAAAGCAGATAAGCACTAAACAGCTCTCAAAGTAAATTACTTCTATATAATTACTACCTATAACCTCTGCTCTCTCAAGGGAGCAATTTGGTGAGCCCAGATGGCCACCAAAATAGGATTTAGGTACGATATTGACAACATTACTCACACAGGGATTATCAATTAACTAAATATCAATTTCAGTGTAATCTTTCTGAAAAGTAAGGAGTCTTGGAGGAGGAAACTAAGGGGATTCTGACATTTTTTATGATTATTATCTTTCTACATTGGCCTTATATTTAATAGTGGCATTGTGATGTTTATTTTTTACTATATTGTAGTGGGGTCTACAATTTTGTTAGTACTGATTTTCATATAAATTGCCCATGGTGGCATCACACTTTTAACAATAGGCTACCGTGTCCTTAAGGGCATGTTTCATACAACATATGTGTATTCTATATGTAAAATTAAATTAGATGTGGAATAAGAACTCAGATCATGCACTTACATGAGCAAACTACCAGTACTCTGTTACAAACCTCCACATTTTATTTAAGTATTAGCATTAAAATATACTTTAAGTACCAAAACTAACTAAATAAAGTAGGCTTCTCATCATGCAAAAATGGCCATTTCAGAAAAATCTTGTATTATATTATTGTAGTTATTGATGCATTAATGTTAATATTAATTTGATGTAAGCTAGTACGACTATTTCAACTGGGAAATTTACTTGCTCTGGGTAGAATTCCCCCCTCCCCAGTTTAAAAAACTAACTAGCTTAAAATAAGAATTAATATTTTTTGTTGTTGTATAGGGTCTATTAATCTGAATTCACAAAGAACACATAAATAAAATGATACATGTAGTGCAGTAAAAAATAATTAATAGTTGTCTTTGAATTGTAGTGAAGAATAGCCTACATATAAAGTAGCCTAGCAGACAATAATTAAATACTTAAATAAAATACCTCAAAGTTGTAGGCTACGTAAGTACTGTACAGTACTTGTACTTATTGTAATACTCATCACATCTCCGTATGTTGGCTTTTATTTTGAGCTTTTCCTGTTTGTGATTACCCTTACGTACAGGTGTGTATGCGTGACAAACGCGTGAGTGACGAGACTATCGTTTCACTAAGCAACCCACAACGTCATTGGTCTCTACGTACGAACGCAACGAACGTCAAGTGCGACCGACGGCTGTGGTAAATATAGCTTAGCTTACCTGTAAAACGGCAGGTAGTTGTTCTTATAAAACATCTATGTAGCATTAGCCTACTACGAAAAGGCGCTAGACTAACGTTAGCCTACTATAATGCAAACGTTGCTATCGCTCTGGGGGGTAACTTAGCTAACATGTCCCGAAAGAGCAGAGTCACCAAGTGGAACATGATTGCTAACGTTATAAACATTCATAAAAGAGTCACATATGAGCGATGCAAGGCTATAGGTTCAGTAATATCAACCTAAAGTGTTTGTTGTTTGTTTTAGGTTATGAAAGACAACCCCGTTCATACACCAGGGATTGGCAGTGAATTAATTCTGTCCAATGCACGACGGAAGGCCAACCTGCCCATGGAGGACACTCAGGTAGGTCCATGATATACAGCCTATAAGTTACTTTATGCACATGCACTGTTTAATATTTAATTACATTACAATAAAAAGGCAGTAGCACATTAGGAACATTAGCTTTTTATTCATAGTATATTGCAAAATAAAACGTTTTTGGTCAGCATGAAATTTTGCAAAGGTGATATGACAGCTTGCTGAAAAAATAAGAACCAACACTAGGGCTACACGATGTGAGAGAAATATCGCATTGCAATGATTTTTACTGATATTGCGATTACGATAGCAATATGGTTCACAATATTGGAGGGAATGATCATTTTTTAAACATTATTCTCATTTTCATTGTAAAATATAAAAATTAAAATATGGTGATATGATATTTTTGCCAGGATCAGTAGGCCTACCAAACATTTTTTTCTTTAGTCTGCAGGATTCGATTTGTAGGCTGGGACGTCTCTGCAGCACCACAGTACTTAATTCACAATGGTTTGACACATATTTTGTTATTAACAAATCGCCTTCCTGCAATTAGAATATTGCACTAGTCTGTATTGCGAATAATGGTGCAGCCCTAAGCTATACGTATTAACTTGCTCTAGACATCTTGAAAATTCAATGCAGTCTGGTACAGCAGCCCTGCTATAAATCCTACTTTTGTAAAACTACAAATATCAAATTTTTGTGGAAAATGTCTGAACTGTGTTAAACTTTGTGGTCCTTTTGGAGGCCATCAGTTTGTGATGGTGTATTTACGCTACACACACGATCATGCTGGTCCTTAAATGTTTTCACTGCATGAGGTGAAGCAATTTCACAGACATATATATTAAGATGTGTACATCTTGGGCACTGTACATCCACCTGAGAAATGAGCTTACATTTATTAATTAGTAATGTCTATTGATTAATCTATTGTTTAGATGCTTCCAGAACTTAACATCTTGATAATTTTTAGGCAGCAGGTTTTTAAATGAAACCTTTCACCCTTAATTCTCCATCAAATCTGAACATTTTGGATGCTTGTAATTTAAGTACGCAGGCAATGTCAGTGAAACGTTTCAATAAGTTTTCATGACAGTGATATATATTACATAGATCATCTTCACTTATTTTGAATTGCTAATTAATCAACGTTATTTATTCATAAAAAAGCAAACTTTGTAATTAGCACATGGCTTGATCTGTTGCAGCAGACTCAGCAAGAGAATTTGATCTGGAAGTCTAAATAACTCATCAGCATTATGATTTAGTAAATGTTAACAAAGGCGGGCAAAAACAGTGCTGCTAATGCTTGACGTGTGGATGATTCTATTAGTCGGTAAATTAACAGACAAATTAATCTCTGGGCAAACAATTCCATAATGTGGTGTGAATGAACACAGGCTTCTTTGTTTTTCCAGGAGAGTAATGTTTACATTCAACAATTACTGACACTAGACAGCTTTGTTGTGCATTTTGGTGACATTACATTCAATGCGAAGATTAACTTGTACTGACAGTCAGCTTTTCAGAAGGCACAATAAAAGCAAAGCAAAAACTATGTTTCCTTTGTGGGCGAGGCTCAACAGAAAAAAAACATTTGGTCTAGTTTTCAAGCTGGACTGGTGCTTTGTAGCAGGCAGTGAGTGAGCACATTAATCTAATGCATCAGCAGGTCCACATTTGTTTTAATGCAAACTGAAGAGAAGAAACGCACTGCATCTCAAGGGAGAAGAAGCTTAAAATTTCAGTCTAATGATAATAGATGATAAATATAATGAGTTGTCCAAACATAACAAATGGAATGAATTACTGCCTTAGAACCAAGTCTGTTTCATTAAAATACAATAAAAAGGAAAGATTAGTTTTATATGGGAAATAACTTTCCTCTTTTGCGTTATTGATGAGCATAAGGGGAACAAGGTTGGCTTGAGCCCCCTTGGTCAATATTGATAAAACATTGCTACTGTATAGTGTAGCCATTTTTCTTGGATGCTCATTTGACATTAAGCTAAATCGAATTATTATCATGACTGCTGACCCCTCAATAGGTAACATGAGTCAACGCTGGTCAAAGTGTTAAGTTTCAATGACTGTTTTATGACTGTCTGTTTTTTCAGAGGCAAGATCATCAGAAGTGAGAAGAAGCCATTCCCATTAGAACGCAAGAGGTGACTGAAATACAACAGATCATTCCTTGGCCAAAAGCATACACTTCCATTTGTGATACGACCCAAACCCTGGGTTGGGTGTATCGTTACAACCCTAACTTCCGTCGGTCTTGATGATCTTTTTCCCCAAGTAATGTCCTTCCACTTTAAAAATGTTGTTGCAGGCCTGTGTTCATACTAGTCAGGAATGCTGGGATTATGTGCTAAGGCCACACTCTCTCTGAGACGACCTTGTATGTGTAACAGCACTGTTAGCCCTCGGCCTCGAGCAGTCAAACACACACTCAATCACCCCTGTAACCCTTGGAGTCAACATCAGACTGTCGCAGGCCGTTTGCTACAATCTCAATTTGTATTTCGTCTCAGAGTGAAATGACTTGACAAAGAAAAATACGAGGATTTGTCTTGATCTTCAACCCTCCCTTGGGGAAGTAAGTCTTCACCTTGAAGTTTAGCAACTGCATGGCCACCTACCTTCCACCAAACACAGTTTGTGTCATTTTACAGACGGACAAATGCAATTATCCACAAAACAATTTACATTTTAAGGAATCTGTCAGGAATTCATTTTCAAATATGTACACCGTTACCTAATTGCATGTTTTCAGTTTTTCTATGATCAAATACAGTATTTGCTAATAGGGTTGTTCGTAAACATTTTAATTACATTTTTAGGAATTTAGTATTTTGCAAAGCTACAAAATTGTTACCGTACCTGTCACGACAGCCTGACATCTCTTCACCTTTTAAAGTTGTACAGTCTTCCCAGGAACCTAAATATTAATGTTTACATAGTCAGAAATTCCTATTTATGTGGTTAAAACAAATAAAAACCATTCATCATAACATCAACATTTCAGATTATTTTCTCAATAAATTGATTCATCTTTTAGTCATTGACAAATAAACAATTGCCATCACAGTTTTTCCATAACCTAGATTGTTTTTAACTGACCAAGAGTCCAAAACCTAAAGATTTTTTACAACTTATAAAAATACTATATGATGTATATTGCAGATTTTGCAAAGAAAAAACAAATCCTTGGCTTTTTGAGAAGTTGAAACTAATGAATAATCGATTATCATAGTGTTTTCTGTTAATCATCTAACCCGATTCATTTTTCAGTTTTATTTACACATTTCTAAAGGATCTCCATGTTTTTTGTTTAGTTGAATCAGTGTTGGCTTTTTCAGTTGACAGTACTTAGCGTTACAGTGATGGGAGCAGCCTCAAATGGTAGAGCAGTCCTCTGCCAAGCCTGCATTAGTAAACACTGCGAGCCTCTAACGGTGATGCACTGTAATGGCTCAGTCTTGAGCCTGGCCAGAACATCGCATGAAGTGCTAAACAGCAACTGGCTATAAATATAAGTGGTAAGCACTGCCAGTTGCACTCTTGCGGCTGAAATGAGCCCGATGATGGGAGCTTGAGAAAGAACGGGGATATCAGTGGTCACTAAATCATTCTGTAATCAGCTCTCTATGCAGGATCATCCATGCATGTTCAACGCCCCATTCTGGAAGGCTCCGGCAACAGAATTCTCCAGCTGACCCCATCTGTACCCCATCTCGTTTTGCATTATCCCTAACCCATAAAAGTCCCATGCAGCACAAAAGAGTTAATGATTCCCTTTGTTTTGTTGCGGGGAACAGAACCAAAGCAAATGACAACAACAAATCCATCAAACTTAGCAGCAGTGAGCACATCAGCAGTTTTTGCCAGCCCACCAGAGGCCTAAAATGCACATATTGCATGCTGGCCCCCCAAGCAGCAGGCGGCCCTGGGACTCGCCAGCCCCTCGGTGGCCAGAGAGGACTTGATAAATGACTGGAGCAAACTTCTCTGTCACCAGTGAGGGAGGAGTCCCCCTCAGTAAGCTACATCATCCTAACAGCATTATTCTTTTCATGCCCGTTGTCGATAACAGCGTCCTGTGATTGGCGTCACGCTTTGCACAGGTTAATTGGAATCCTGAACTGGAAAACAGCAGGGGAAAAGTGCAAACATCGTCGCCCAGAGAATCACCATACGAAGACCATGAATACATTCCAATCCATAACAAAGACATATGTTAACAATGTTTGTACAGTACAGTTTGTACAACTTGTTAACAATCATTCCTTATAAATATATTTTGTCAGTGACAAGTTTCTAATCTTTGTTTTGTAACGAGCCGTTAACAGATAGTACATAATAAGACCTACAATATGAAACCAAAAGAGTTTTCATTCTGAGTTTTGTAACAGAGATAAAAGGTCTTGTTTAATATAAAACCAACCTTTATTAGAGTAATTGGGGAGGCTGTAGAGCTCACTTTCCAAGATGCAGTGGACTATTGAGGTCCATTACTGGATTGGCAAAAAGGTAACTCAATCACTGCATGTCTCCAGCTACATAAAAAGCATATACTCAGACCAGAGGCCACCCATATGTTCAATGACCTATGGCATAAACACAAGAGCAACACCTTGACAGAGTAGCTTAACATTATGGAAAACCACTATGAGCTCTACAGTTAGCACCTCAAACATAGGTTTCATCAAAATGAGAGTTTAACACTAATGCACTTAGTAAATATAAAAGCAAATGTGAACCACGTTACATCATGGTCCGTCTTTGTGCAGATTCTTTAGCCACATGTCAACATTTGGACAAACGAAGGGCCATTATACTGGAATGGACAGCTTTTCTCATCAGGGCGAATAGAGGACAATGTCAGATGGCCTTATTGATAAGTTAATGAGGCACAAAACGGTTCCTAGAAGAACCATCCACCACCCACCCCACAACCATCTCCTCAAATCATTGATTTACACATTATTCACATTGCAGTGTTTACATTGAATAAATAGTCTAGGTAATTAAATGTTGCGTCCACGTGAGCACGTAACTTAACCATTTCCTTTACTCCTGATGCACAATTATCCTACATGCTCTTGATGACATATGTTTGCTGTGTTGTGTCGTCAATGTGACGAGCAGCAGGGAAATCCCTAATGAGACCCAAAATACTTGTTTCATGTTTGAGCAGTAATGGAAATTACTTTTCCTTTTGGAACAGGCACACAAGAATCACAAGAATCACCGAGACAGCAGATCAAGAGTAAAATGAAGTATGCAAATGTAATCATATTTATCAGAGAATGCTTATGGCAGAAAGCTATTAATTTCTCTGCTGCTTCTTGACACTTTAACATATGCATCACCTGCTTCGCGCAAATGATTATTTTTGTGTTTTCCATCTACGTTGACAGAGCATTATTTTCTTTTCCATTGCGTCTTGTTATTTTTCTAAACTTTCTCTGTCTGTAGAAGGTAATGGCCTCTGATTGAAATTTCATTCAGAAAAACTATGTGAAATACATGTTGTGTATTTAATGGAAAAAATAATTGCACGTCAGATGGAACAAAGCACAACGCATAGTAACCAGTGAGAGTGACTGAAAACACAAGTCAGCAAAGAGGTCAGGCTGCTCACTCTCTCATTCGCTGCAATTACTCACTACACTCATTTATTTACTCACTCCGTCACTCTTTCATTAGACCCATTTATTGCTTGCTCTCTTACTCACTAATTTAGGTGTCCATAAGACCATTGACAAATCCTTTATAATACAGTTAAAAAGTTGATATCAGTGAAGTATTTTAGAACAGTTAGGATGTGAGTTTTTATTTCATTTGACATGATTTTTTTATTTCATGGAGGTTTGAGTTTCAACATCCCTTTTTCAAATAGATAGGTCAAATCCATTACAGGAAATGGCAAATCATATGGCCATATGTTGATTTATTTAGTCTCATACCAGCATTGCATTACAGTAACAAGACTAACTAATCAAGGGTGCAAGCATTTAAGATGGGAGGTTCCTCTTAAACATCTGCCCTTAATGTTCTTATGTACTATATATGTGACAATGCAACTTTTCCAACACTTTTTTTAAAAACTTTTTTTGGCATAGTACAAACTAATCATCTCAAAAGCAGCAGCAGTGTTGCAGAATGAACAGAAACGGACTATTTAAAGCACTTCTAGATGCGGAATGTTCATTTGTATTGCATTATCGGCAGCAGTCCTTACATTAAGTAGAAGGAGGCCAGCTTTTTTCTATGTATGAGAAAGCTTGTGAAAACTACAGTTCAAGAAATACATCTTGGGTGTAAACATGCCTTAACTGTTTTGTACTGACCAGGATTCTACAGACTCTTTTGAACAGAGATTCTGCACTACTTCCCTGAAGAAGATCCGCCGGTACGCCGGCTTTTACACTGAACAAAACAACACTGGCATAATGCTGCCCCAGTGTGTGATGTTCGATGTGACGTGTATCACAACATGCGGGTGCGCATGTTTGCTTAACGGCGAAAAGACCTGTCCCCCCATTCTACGTTCATACCTTTTTTATACAGAATGGCAAGGCGGAATAATGGCCTAACATTCCTGCCTTGAACAGGCTGTGTGAAAAAAGCTCATGTAACTGCTATTATGCCGATTTCTAGTTTTAAGTTTTGTGCGTAGGTTTTGCCTTTCCAGGTTTTTGCCTTTTTTGGAAACTTTAAATCCGTGACAGAAAAGTACTGTCTCAAAACCAAAAAAAAGGCATGATAATCTGGTACAATACAGTACAGTAGTCCCTTACTACAATTAAGATATTACACCTTTCAACTATTGATAAGGTGTACTATTAATACGCAGTGTTATCTTCCTCAATCAGGAAGGTGACCTCTGCAGAATTGTGAAACTCCACCGACATGCAGAGATCTCCCTCTCTCTCGAAGCACAGCTGCTGCATTCAAATGAATAAAAAGCCACATTTCCTGTAAAGACTGTCTGTGAGACTACTGTACAGGAGTGCTATTTCAATTCATCCCTGGAGCAGCCCACAGGAATTGAGCCCATATTGAGCTCACTCCTGGGCTCAGAGTGGTCAGGAAGATTGATTTCTGGGCCAGATCACCGCTCACTGAAGACTGAAGTGCATTCTGGTTTGAGCTTGCGTATCACCTGACCTTGTACGTTTTGAGAAGAAAACAAAACTAGAAATGGATATTGAAATATGGTAAAGACAGAATATCATCTAAGGGCATTCAGAGTTCTGGTCATATATAATCATTGTCTATCATAATAGAACTGTAGGCTATCATATCTTCACTATGTATAGTGTAACGACCTGTGGGTTATTGCAGGGACAGTATGGTGGTGATCACTGCATCTGCCAAAGTGCCTCTAACCTTTTGAGTATCACTTATAATTAGCGGGGAGAAGACATGCAAAAAATACCAGATGGTAACATTATTTGATAGTCTCCCAAAATGACGACCACGGTCCTTTAATTCTTGTGTGATAGTTTTAATTAAAATGGCTTGTCAAACCGACAATTTACGCTAAATTGATGTTTTGCATGATGCTATTAATACAATGTCACTGACATTCCTATTAATTACCCTGACTAGTTGATATCACACACATCTTCATTATCGACATAAAGATTAAAATTGCCTTAACTGTTAGATGACTGGGGAACCCTAACTGAGACATTCATCTAATGTCCATTTAATATGAATATTTGCTCATTTTGAGGCTGGCTCACTTCATAAGTTATGGACCTTACCTGCCATATTTGATATTCGCGTTTTCTTCTTATTTTGTTTTTGCATTTCTTGCTCTTTGACCTGAGAATTGGCATAAACAATGACAAGTTTGTTAGGGAAAATTGTGGACGAGACAAACCAGCAGATATGTTTGATGATGCAGTTTATGTACACAACAGCATGTCATTCAACAATCAAGCAAAGCAAATTATTTATAACTACTATCAAAAATCTACAAATCCTTTCGGTATTACACTAGCAGTACATGCACAATACAGTTCCCTATCAGGCTAGCTCAACTCAAAGAACAAATGCATGCGAGCAACGTGCTAGCTGCAAGCAAAACACTGGCTGAATTTTATTTAGTGTTATTTTGGTTTAATATTTATTATTCCTTATTGATAAGAAATAATCAACATAAATATGATATATAATCTGTATAATCTATCATTTTAATATGTTTTTGCAACATAATATCAACAACGTACAAAAACAATAAAATTACTCAATATATTTTTGACATTCTTTGTAAGCAGAGATAAGGCATGGGTGAACGTACTCCACAAGAATGGCCATTGATCAAAATATATAGTATATACAGTATATAAAAAAAAATGTTAGATAGGCTGAAGTGTGTTGTGTGAGGCCCAGGTTGCGGTAAGTGAACAGTTCAGTCAGGTCTGTCTGGTTCATCTGTTTTTTTTCCGGTGACAGGGTAGTCATCTTCATTCCCTTTGTCCTTACTTTGGAGCAGGAGGTAATATATAAAGGTCTGTGCTCACATGAGGTGTCTCCCTCACCACTCCGCTTGTCCTCGTGGACTGAATAATGTCTGAAGCTTCAGTCTTGGCTTGAAATGAGTTATGTTTGGATTTTAGAAAAGTGGACATTTCATTTTTTTTTTTTGTCTGATGTAGACATTTTATGGTGTGGTCATCCCATTGGTTTTGAGGTTTTATTGTCTGAGACAAATTGTGTCCTTTTCCCATTATTAGCTGAGGAATTTCAAAATCTGGTGTATTTCAAAGATATATATGTGTATTCTATCCCACGTCATCCACGTTAAGGAGTTCATGTTTAGAGTAATATTTAGATATTGAATATATTTTTCTAAATATAAGAGAAATTAGTGAAAGCATGTAGCAGCATTCCGGATGGTAAGTTTCTAGATTTCCTTAACATAAGATAAGCCACATGATTTATTTGATGCTAGTGTATGCTAATTGTCCATAGTTTACGACTGTTTGTCCACACTGCTATCCTTTTTGTTTTATGGCTCCAACCACAGTGAGCTCAAAGTCAAACTCAATATGATGAGGTATTAGCCTCCGCCACCATTTCACTCAGACATGTCAAGGTCAGGTCACTGTGGGATTGTCTCCAACCCCCAGCGGCCGCAGCCACACATCTTCCCTCTGTTGGGGATGCACATTATTTGTGTTCAGCCTATCACTGATCAGATGGGCTTTGCAGAGATAATAATACCCCCTTTAACCTTTTAAATTATTACGATTGTAACAAAACAGCTGCTTTTGCTGCCACTGTCACTATTTTGATTTTCACTTCAGGCCAGATTTTCATTTTGTCACAACAGGTAGCAGTTTGTCAGATATGTGAGCAACATGGGCATTTATACATACTTGATCAGTGTTTTGTAAGGGCTCCATCCTGCAGTAAGCCTTCAATGATGACCCTACCCAACTGTCTGATGAACTTGTACTTCAGAGCAATGAGACCTCCAGTTTTCTGCAATGGTGTTTACTCTGAGGTTGCCAAAGGAGGAAGACGAGGGGATCCATTTGTCCCAAGGTGAGACATACTCTACAACACCCCAATGTTAAATAAACACTCCCCAGACCTCTGGCCAGCTCACTCAAGCCACTGGAATACCATTGGTGTGTCTAGATGATGGAGGGCTATTGTTATCCATCGCCTCTGCACTAGGCTGAGAGGCCGAGGAGAAGGCTGGCCACAGCGGTGCGTTACAGATAGACTCGCCCACTCACATCGAGTTATATTTGTTGGTCCTAAATAAAAATAGAAGAGATTTTCAGACACTTTCTTAGAATAACATCTGATTGAAGAGGGAGAGGAAAAAAAAAATTAGAACGCAGCTCAGCGTGTGTTTCATCACCTGCAAAGCCAATGAGGGAGAGCGTCTCCGCGTCAACAACTGTAAAGCGTATCCCAGCTTCTGCTGCGGCTGCCATCTCCGCTGCACGCTACACTAACCAAGAATGTGTATTTCTGCAGATGATTAAATCAATACCATTTTGACAAGACTTGTTGGAACATGCCTCTTTATTTTACGCAATTCCTTCCCTTTCGTCAGGGAGCATTTATCAACCTGCCGGGCCGCTGTCACCTAATGGAGATTGTTCTTTAGTCTGCACTTGATAGAAGGGAACGATTATGATGCATGTCGATAGTTTACAGAGATATTGACACAGGAACAAAGAGCAGACCCTTGCGGCTGATAGTCTTTTCCCTCAAAGCACCCTGGTCATGTTTCAAAAGTGTCTTTTACCTTCAACACACCTCTCCCATGAGGATTTCCTTCGTTTCAGTGGTCAATTAAGGTCTGGAGGCCCCATAATGCTACAGTTGTTGTGAGGACTCCACTGTTCCCTTGTATGTACCTTTCGATACAAGCCAAGCATTCCTTCCTCTGTCATCTTTAGGCCTTATCCCTTCCTCCCCCAAACACAATATGTGTCACCTTAGAAACGCCCTTCCATGTGGTCTTTGTTTGGCACACAAGGAGTTAATAATAAAACCAGCCCAGGGTGGGACAACAGGCCCTGAATATAATAAGTTTGAAGGAGACAGGAATAAGATATGGTGGGATGCATATAAAAAGAGGGAGGAGAGTGGGAAAACAAATGATGAGCTCTACCTATAAATTCTTCATCTGCATTGGCTGATTGGAATGGCTTGACTGTGCACTCAGCTGTGACTTAACAACTAATCCGGTTTGTAAGTTATTATTTATCTTCAGAAAAGTTTGTCAAACTTGGGCTTTGATTTTCTACCCTGATTTCCCTCTTGTGGCTCGCTCTCGCACATGCTCCCCACATAATTTATGACTGCCTCTGGTCTTGATGACAGATTATTAAAAGTAGAATTAGTTTTTTGCGCTGGATTTCTCCACTGGGAATTGGGAAGGCAGTGCACTCCGTGGAAGGTCTCTTACGAGGTCTCCATTACTAATAGAAGTTTTTTTTCTCTGATGGGGGGCAAGGAGACTAATGATTTGAATTTACTGTGGCAGCCATCACGTGGTCTGGAAGGCATCAGTTGAACAGACAAGAGGTTAACTTCCTCCCTGTGGAGAGGTTTATTGGATTGTTTAGCAGCAGAAGGATAATGTTTTTGTCATAGACTGCTGCGGCAAAACAGCGGTGTGGCATAGAGAAGGGGAGAAGAGAAATGAAGGAAGGAAGGACACAGAGAGAAAGGGGTCCAGGGATGGATAGAAGGGCAGAGAGGAAAAGGGGAATAAATTGAGAAAACAGCATGATCGGAGCACAGTGAGCAAGGCAAAAGCAAGTTATTTCTAATAAAGATGTACAGATACTATAAAGCACGGTGATAGCATGCTATTCCTCTACAGCTCTTACATGTGCATAGGGAGAAACACATTCAGCAGTGTGCACAAAACATAAGTACACACCACACATTCAGTCTCACTTACACACAGACAAAAAGAGAGATGTTAGTTCCTTTCACCTGATGGCCGTTTGGAGCTTGTACTCCCAGCATGCCTCGGCAGTATTGGTACCAGAGGGGAGTCACAGCGCAGCTGAGAGCCTCGGCTTAATCTTATGCATCATTAAGCACTCAGCGGCAAGCCAGCGCTGTTCATATACATCATCCACGCTTAATAAACATAATGATGACATAAGATGTAATTCTAGATGAATTTTCATTTTATAGGGAAATGGAGAATTCCTGTAGAAAGGAAAGGGAAAAAAAGTAAATTATCTGGGAAGTACAAAATAAATTATGCTTTTTTTTACCCACTTGGATGAATGTAGGTGTTTGGTGCATTTGAGTTGGGGATAGTGTGTTAGGCTGCATGGGGATGTGGTGTTGATGGTGGCGATGAGGCTTTTGGTTATGGCTGTGGCAGTGATAGTGTGGCAGGTGTGGTTGGGTGAGAGGCGGGGCTCTGGGGGAGGGGGGGGGATCGAGGAAAAGAGGGGTGGCCATTTTGAAACGTCTGCAATTTTTAATTCCTAATCGCAGGGCATGATGGACAGGCTGAGACACCCCAGAGTGTGGAGCTCATCCATCATGGGAAGAGGAAACTAGAGAAAGAGAGTGAGAGAGAGAGGGGAGATGTAAAATTTCAGATGGAGTTACCTTACAAGAGGGAGAGGGAAAATAGATTCCCGATAAAAGGGAAGGATGTGGGAGTGAAAGGGCAGCGGGTACTGTGGGAGGGCATCACGGGCCTGAGATTGCTTCATGTCTCCCTACTGGGACTCTGGGGTAGCTTGGCCTGGAAATGAGTTCCGCTTTCAGGGACTGTACCAGACATTGACTCACTCTGAGAATCCTCCTCGCTGCGCTTGTCTTCAGCAGATAAAAGACGTAAAGTGGTGGTGACCTGGCACTGGTAAAGTGAATACCAATGGGAAATAATCAACCAAGGAAAACAGCCGATATACTCAAATACAAATGCAAAACTCTCCGGGATTCCTTGCTTTAAATTGTCTCTGTAGCGTTTTGTTTCAGAACCAGGATCCCTCTATTTGTAAACCAAAAACAAATTGACAAAAACTAAATCCTTGAGCAGACACTGAGGTCACTTTCACATTGTTTGACACGACAACTTTATCTACTAAATGAGCCTTGTCATCGGTGCCTGATTGTTTCCTTTTGATCAGGGCAAGTTTTTGCAAACTGTTTGTGTCCTGAGCAGGGAGCACCCTGAGAGTATGTGAACTGTACATCAAACACGATAATGTCTCATTATGTCTGAGAATTAATTAGCTTCAGTGTTTTGAGGTCCTGGTTGCCTGCCTTTTTTGAGGCGTAATGCGAGTTTTAGACCTCAGCAAGTTTGGAGCCAGTGGACCGTACGAGCCAGTATGCCAGTGGGTGAGCCAAGTCTCTCAATGCAGGGATCATTACCACAACTCTTTCTCTCTGTCGTTCTCATTCTCGCTCCCTCGCTTTCTCTTCTACTCTTTATTTTATTTTCCTCCCTTATGTGAAACCTCCTTTTTTACATGCATTATCTAAACATTTTCACTTTCTTTACCAGACAAAATATCCCCCTCAGTCCAGTCGTGTAAATAAAATAAAATATATAGTTTATCTGATTTTTATTTCGGTGTCCACAAGTCACTAATAAGATTGGGCCTATTGTGATCTTTGTGGTAATTAGTTACCCACAATCCCCCTCACACTCTCTTTTAGAAAAAAAGAACGGTAATAGGCAGAGAACAGTGACAGGATCAGAGGAATGGGCTTTTAACCAACATGTAAAGTGATGAATGGATTGACCAGAATGTAGACTAATGGAGCCATGGAACTAATTAGGCCGAGCAGAGCTGTGCTTAAATGTAAATGGATTGAGCTGGATGAAACGTAGGAACAGCTGAGAGAATGATGAGGTCCTTCACTTGGGGGTCAATCAATGGCCACGCAAACACAATCTTTGGGCCTCTGTGAGGTTACAGCAAAGGAGAATTTAGGTAGAATTCAGGTATTGTTGCATGTACTGTATGCAGCACGTCTGTGTTTATGCTTGGATTTCTTAAACATAGATCTTCTGTGTCATTGATACATATGGCAGAATGTGTGACTTTGCAGAAAAGCTGTCATAAATCTCTAATCATTCTTGTCCCTGGGGCCCAGCTCTCAGACTCTGCAGCCTGGCACCTACCACATGTTTGCTGGCGTGCCCTTTGACTTTGCGCTCCGTGTAGACCGCTTCTGTTGGCCGTGCCTCAAATCTGCTGATTTCACCCCAAGAAGTGCAGCAAAGATAATTAATGTGCTCAGCTACAACGCCTAACCTGGGGTTTTTGCTCCTCACATTGAGCTGTGTTCTCTGCGTTCGTTCAGTCTTTATGGTCATGCTGTGACCTTGTAAACATCTGTGGAGTGAAGTAAGTGGCAGCAGTTTACAGACATGGCACATGCATTCCTCTGTGTGTTTGGCTTTGCCTGCTATGCTTTAGCTATGTACAGCAATTATTTTGTAAAAAGAGCTTTCTAGCTAGTAGACCACAGGGTGAGAAAAGCTATAACATGCACTCTGATGCCTACCGGTTGCTGGGATGCAGTTCATGCCCTCTGTCTGGCTCTGTAGGCGCTGCACATCCCAGAATCAATGCATGCAGAAATGCAAATAACCCACCCCTGTAAAAGTTGACATTGCCTCCTCTGATAAATTTTTCTGCTGAGGTAAGAGACAATTTAATGCAGAATTAGAAGTCACTCTCCGCCACCATTTACATCCTTAATTAGCTGTAATTTCTCTCCACTCATTAGAGAGAGAGAGAGAGAGAGAACAAGAGAGAGAGAGAGAACACAATAGAAGAGGAAGAGGTTAAGATGAGAGCGTGTTTCTATATCACCAGTGCCAGGCTTATGTGTGTCTGTTGTGTTGGAGTCTGTGTTTGTGTACCAGTGTGTCCTCCCCGGCTAGGTTGCCTTTGGTGATTGATACACGTCTTGCTCAGTCACCAGCCATTGGCACTGGGGTGGATGTAAACACTGATTAGAGGGAGGAAATGAGGCCCTCACTTTGTCCTCAGTGTCAGGGAGCACTGCGGTGGCTGTCTCTGTTTGTCTAGTTCTTTCCACCTGAGCACGTTTCAGAGGACACCGTTAGCTACGCTTTATAGCCATTATTTAGATAGCGACACAACGGGATGCTCCTTTTGCTCTTTGACTGACATGCCCAGCCATGTGCTCAGCAATTCAACTCCCTGCATCGGACAAAGTGCCTACAAGTTTGTGAGTGCAGAAAAAATGATGATGCATCAGTTTGTATGAAGGAGAGGTTGGCCAGGGTTACTGTTGATATGGAATACACAAATAGGATGCAGTAAATTCGCTTTCTGTCATTAAAAGGCAAAGTTTCTAAAGTGTGTTTTTCCACTCTTACAGCACTCTGTCTTTGTTATGCATTGTATTTACAATTGATTCATTTCAAAACTTATTTACTATTGGTTATATTGGAGTGAAAAGCAGACACATTCTTGATATGGTTTTTCCAATATCATAAAATGCATACAAGCAGTACGGTGTGCTGTATGTTCACATTGCTGGTTATGTTTTGAGATATTTATCTTATTGTTTACCTGTAATGTTACAACACATGCAAATCATGAAACTGGATACTTTCCCCTTATGGAATTATGACAAACAATTCAATTTGGACAAAAAATCTGCTTCAACTACATTGGTGGCGCCTAATCAGAAAAAAAGAACAGCCCACAAAGAGTGTTGCACAGAAAACATTTTTCTTTCTTTGCCAGGAAAAATGAACTGTCAACATTTAATGATAGATATTTGCATTGTGATACAAATCGTGTCCTTGGCCCTAAACATAAGATATAGATCCATTTATAATGAATTCAGATAAAGTGTCCTTTTTGCATTCTCGCTCTAATGGATCTGGGAGCCAGCGTCAGTGACCCTGATGCAATCGACAAAAACCTGGTCCATGTCAGTGGATGATCGAGACAGACATCTATCATTTCCTCTCACACCTTCTAAGACGTCGCTGATACTTAGGTGCAAATGCATTTTTCTTTTCTTGACTAAATGTATGTGTAACTTCTGCAAGCTGGCTGACTTTTTTTCTTCTTCATGGTGTTGTGAGAATGTGAGGAAGAAAGGGGGCAAAAAGACATTAGATTTTTTTTCCATCATTAAGCTGTGTCTGGGAGATGATGTGCTAGCCGTATGTGGTCCAGGGGAAGTATTTATAGCCCTGCTGGAATCTTGCTGTGCCGCGTTGATAGCAGAGATAATGGGAGAGAATGGGACGCAGCGAACTGTTCTAATGACACCAACAAGACAAGAGAACAGCGAGGATAAATAAATGTTAGCCATTTTCTCTCGCACATCATTTGCATTTTTTCTTGTTAAGGTCACTTATAGACTCAGACAATAACAATGAGGGGAAAAAAGCTCTTGCTGAATATAAAATCAAAAATAACAAAAACAGAACTACTTAGTATGCAAGTAATTGATTTTATTTCCTAATAGTGTGACATTCAGTTAAAGATAGTGCCGGTTTTTAATTTTTAGCCGCTTTAATTCCCGTATAGCTGCTTGAGTGGGTTTTCTTGTGAAATAGGGGGAGTACAAACAAGATTTCACTTCATTACACAGGAACAAACTGTACAGAAATTGCACTTACTTATGGAAATGACTGTTAAACATGCACAGCATTACGTGCTCTGCCTGTGCCGAAAATGCTTGAAACATTAAACCACAAGCATACGGGTGCAGACAGTGAGCCAGTAAGGAGGACCAATTACCGAGGACTGAGTTTGAGGAGCACTGTTCCCAGGGATGATCAAAAGGGACAACTGATTAAAGAAATACATTGACCTTAAATTGGGCCTAATTTAATCAGCCACTGTTTTTGACGGCGGAAACACAACACTCTTAATGATAAACAGACTTTCCTTGTTTTCAGAGGCTCACTGTACCATCTAACTCAGACAGAATTCAAACTGCTGACAGATCTAGTAGGATTGAATAACCTTCATTTCATACCTCCATCTCACGACAACAGTAGTTGCAGTAACTTTGTGAAAGAGTGGGTCATTAGTGTAACCTCTGGGCCCCGTTTTGCCGCCGGAAGGTAATGAGAGACAAACAGCTTGGTCAGCAGTCGGCATAAGTGCTGGGGTTTATGGGCAGTGTGTTGTGTCCCAGGTTAACACTGATGCCGCCATTTAGAGCTCTGTGTTTTAGCACCCGCCTGCTAATTGAGATGACAAAGGCCATAACAATGACATTGTTGGCCAAACGGCCCTCCCTAGACCTGCGTCTGGCTCCAGTCAAGGACGTCCAGCAGGCTGTAAGTGCAACCTTGGAATTTAAGATGGTGCCTGAGTCCTTATGTGTATCTCAAAAACAATTAGCACGGCTCAGGTGGACCAACACACATTCTCAGACCCTTTTAAGTGCCAGAACTGCACCACTTGTTTTGTTTGTTTTACTTAAAGTCACATAAACCACATCCTCCACGCACAACAATAGCACATAGACGGCTCTGGAAAAAACAACTGGAATGGATATTGTGTCGTTGTTTAAAAAATCAAGTTAGATTACCTTATTTGTCATTGATGCTTCTCATTACACACTGAGGCATCCTTGTAAATAGGCTGCTGCTGTAATATGAAACAACCATCAATTGACACCCCATAAAACATATACTGTATAACGTGTTAACAAGAGATATAAACAAGGCCAGCTGTTGAATTATCTTTGAATGTCCTAAATCTGTGTTTGTGATCAATTAAGGCTCAGTCTCACAATTTCACATTGAAAACAGGATGTTTTCTGTTACCAAACTAATAATAGTAATGCATATGGTGAGTGTTTTGATTAACATAATGGAAAAATAGCCCACATAATTTATCTTCTAAGTCCGAGGGAGAGAGAGCCAGATTGGAGCCTGAGGACTCAATCCACCTCAACATATGCTGCCTTTGTAAGTCTCTGAATGTGGAGTATCTCGAACCTCGTTCCCATGATATTTATTGAAAAACATTTGACTTTATAGGCTGCATACTTAATGAATGCCTATCGAACCTGCGGCTCAGCAGATGAGGCTATAATTCTACACACATAAGTATTACAATCACACGTGGGTCTATATTGTTTCTAATTGTGATCTATTCTAATTTTTGTCCTGGACCGAGGGCTGGGTAAAAGACCATTCTGCACTACAATTTACATTGTTAATTTGCAAGCTATTGTAGAAAGATGTATAAGCAGTATATTATAGTTATTTCCTCTTAAGGTTTACATTTTCTTTTTCTGCCCTAACTAGATTTGTTGATGTACAATAAAAGAGACAGAAATCCTGATCTGTGCGGTTGACGGCTGGACAACTTAATAAAGTGACTTTTCTTACTCTACAATTGAGATTTAGCTTCTGATATTAGTAAACTGTGTCAATCCACCTGCCATGTGGCATGAACAGAAACTCTCTCTGCTGGATAGGATTACATTTTTTACCAACCTCTAATAGAGAGCCCGATGCAAGCTTTGAATTAACACAAAGACAGATTAAATCCTTTGTTGCTACACCGTGTTGTAGGGGAGATGTTGATGTCTGGCCCGGCTCCATTTTTATACACGACTAAAAGACAGACATAATTCAAATGCATTGCCCGGCTTATCTTATCTTGTAAGATGGAAAACAAAACCTCGGAAGTAAATCTCATTCATATATTTGTCTGAAACTAGATCTGCAGTTGCTACTTAACGCTAGTCCATTGGTTTTGTCTGAGTGATTCACCTATCGGAGGAAAGTTAGATGTATTCCACTGATTGTCTAGCTGCAAGGGAAAATCCATCTCGGAGCATCCTGCGGCTGCTGGGCCTTTTATTGACATATCAGATGGGACGTTGGAGGAGAAATTGGCCTCATTTGTTTCTCATGTCACCTTAATGGCAGATCTCTTTCAAGGGGCAAAGAATTGACAGGCCCCCGGTCTCAGTGAGCAAACAGCCAAACCTAGTTTATTGGTTTCCTCTTGCAACCACTCTGCCTAATGTGGCTGGCTAGATAACCTCCAAAGTTGAAAAGATCCCCCAGAAAATATTAATCAAGTCCCCTGACTCATTGTCTTTGCATGATAAATTATCTGGAAAGGGACAGTGTTGCTTTAGCCCCAGGACATTTATCACACATGTAGGCTGAGTTGGGATTCCAGGAGAGAAACGACTGTGCTGACAGAGGGTCCATTAGAAATTTTCAGTAGGTATGTACTGAATATAGTAGAGGTGTGACAAGATCTTGTCCCCACAAGATCTTGCGAGATTAAATGTGACAAAATTTGTTGTTGAGGTATAAAGGGTCTCGCGATATCAGTACACAGGTGTAGAGCCAACGCCTTAAGCATAGAAAATCCCTTGCTACTTGACTAAGTTTACTTTTGCAAAGCGATAGCGGCAGAAAAAAGCTGCCTGTAAAACCAAACTTTAGAGAGAACCGTCGCTCTCTCTTGCTCTCTCTCTCTCTCACCCTCTGTAGGCCGAATCACCCGCATTCAAGGCGTGTAGTTCACTGTGGCGCTGTCTCACGCAGGCCACTCTCTTTCTCTATTAAAATGAGTCAGGAAGTCAGCAAAACATGTGAAACTACACACTATTTTTAAGTTTAGTAACGGATGGGATTTGTAATGTAGCGAAATACAGATTTAAAAAAATACAAAATTCACAACAAAACTACTCAATACAGTAATGTGAGTAAATGTAATTCGTTACTCAGGGAATAAGTATCAATGTAACTGTTAGAATACAGGAGAGAAGCTTGCAATTTGAATTTGTGGCAAAACCTTTCAGTGCTCGTTTTTCTTTTTTTGTGTCTTTGGATTGAATAAAGGACTATTTTTCCAGTCTTATTTCTTCATTGAAGTTTTCTTTAAAAATTGTGTTAATCTCGTCTCGATTTTGTGAACCCAATTTTGTGTCCGTCTCGTGAGCTGGGTGTCTCGTCACACCCCTAGTACATAGCATCTGTGATGAGATGTTTTAGACTACATTCTGTTTGAGATGGAGGAGTTTTTTTGTTGCCCAGCCAGCTTCAGGTATGATAACTAGATCTTCTACAGTCAGTTATCCACCAACCACCATTGCTGTCAATACTTTTACCAATCATTTCCCTCTTCAGCAGTGTTAGCGCCTTGTTTCCCGGCTTGATTGAAGTTTCTGTGCGTCACTTGGAAGTGAACAGGTGTCAACCTAGCACAGGCACCTCACAGATGGCAGCATAATTAGCATTGATTCTGGCAGCCTTTCACAGGCCAGGGTCTAGATGGCCGTGACGACCAACTAACCTCCCCACCTCTTGATGGGCTACCTCTGGGACAGATCGAAGCTCATTTTACTTCTAGAATGGTGTACACTAAAGGACTCTTTAGTAACACCCACCATCTGAGGCACACAGATCCTGCTGAATAGCCTCTGAGAGAAACAACTGCAAATAAGCCATTATTAGTGCTTTAGTTTATCTAAAATAATGACTTCATTTAAAAGGATTCATTTTTTGTTTATTGATGATGATAATTTGCATTATGGAGTGGCCAGACTAATTTGCAAATGTGTGTTTAGATGAGAACTAGGCAATACAGTAAAAGAATCTTAATTCATATTTGATAAGCAACAACTAGTTTTAGCATTTTTTTGAGCCTGAATGAACCCCAGTTACTTTCAGTAACAACATGAAGGAACATTCAAGCATGCTGCTCCTCTGTGAGTCATCATCTTACACCCTCACCCACATAAGATACACAGTTGTGATTGGTCCGCCCAGGCAGGGGCGATTCGTGTTTTTTTTAAATGTGGTGGCACAGGGGGTACCATTAGGGGGGGATTTTTATCAGAATACAGCCTAGAAAATCTGGCAATCACATTTCAGGGTGGGCGGGTGCAACCACGGGCCCCCCCTCTAGGCCCGCCCCCGGACGCAGGGCCAGGTCGACTGTAAATCCGTCTGAACGGGAGCCCAGAAGTATCTGCCAGAGCAATTAAACATGAGCTTGGCAAATTTGTCTGGTTCCTATGATAACCATCAGCCCCAACACCAAAAATATGGTATAAGAAAAATTATTAAAACATTTTAGAAGCTAGAACCATAAAAAGATTACTTAAATGATATGTCGATTATTGGAAATTGTGCAGATTATTTTTTTGGTTGATTGATTAATAAATTACCCGACAAATCATTTCAGTTCTATTGTTGATCTTAGTCTAGATCAAGGTATTGATCCATAATGTACAGGGTGAACTAATCGTAATGTTCATCTGTTCTCTTATTAGATCAGCGTTCATAAATAATATTTTAGACCTGTTTGCCATAAAATAACAGTGTAAACATTATAATATACATAGCTGATTTCCAGTTGATTGGAGGATGAATTTAAAAAAAATGTAGCAGCATTCATGAAAAGCGGATGCTGTAAGTGTGTCAGCATTCATGCCTGAGCACGCCACCTCCTGCTTGGTATTTGTATGTTGCAGATTGTATGCTGTAATCGGCCAGCCTCTGCACTTTGAAATGGATCTCATCTAATCTTATTTCACCGTGTCAAATAGCAGCATGACATGCTGTTTTACTCCGTAACATTTGGTTGTAGTGAACCAGCTGACTGCATCCGATGCGAGGAGTCCCTTGTTATTATGAACCACTTGTAACGGTGTGTCTGTGGGATTGTTGTCAAAGTCGCTGGGTCATGCAGACATGTTGGTCACTAATACAATACACAGAAAATTGCTTCTGCAGCAGGCATTTGTCGTTTGTTTTCATTCGTGTATTTCAGGGTTCAATCCATAACAGAAACATTTTATGAATCGCTAGACAAATTTACACAAAGACCTTTTTAATAACATCCAGTGTAGCTTGAACACAGAATCTAAATGTCTATATTATAGCAACCAAATGCAGAACACAAAACCCAATTGGTGACTCTTTATAGTCAGTAGCAATAATATAATTGGTGATGTCTTGTGCATTTTTCCCCTTTCACCTCAGCCTTTTTCTCCAAATAGTGACACCAGTCAGTCCTAACAATGAGAACCACCCATGCTCTATACTGCACTGGTCAGGTGTCAGGATTCATTATATTTGGCTGAGATTTGCATAATGCAAGAGGCATCAAATTAAATTTGCATAATTCCTTTGATTACACTTGTTATTAAATGTGAGTGACATTGATTTACAAAATGGCATGATATAAGGTTAATGGCTGATTTCACCTTCTTGCGCCTCTGTCTTTTCTCAATTATCATGAAGCTTTGTTCAGTGTGTCATTTGTTTCTATATCCTTAAGTAACATGGCCTTATAGTGTATGCATCTCAGCTTTCACCTTTATACATTACACTGCCTCTGTGCTTGAGCTACCCTCTTATACTAGTTTTCTTTAATTACATAAGGCAGAAAGTAATTTAAATAGGATGAACAGCCATAACATTGGTGTGCCCTGGCCCATTTAAGCACATTTACGTGGGCCATTATTGACAGACGGCTAAGTGTCATTTGTCAAGGAAGGAAGAATTGACAGGGCTAAGAAACCCTCTCAGGTCAATCAGACCTACTTCAGTCAGAAGGGAAAAAAGCGGACATCTCCAGTGTTTCATTTTCTTCTAGGAGGAAGTGTGAGATCATAATACCTATTTTCATAATAATACAAACAGCCTGTGGGCTACAAAATAAGAGAGAGGCCATACTCTGCACATAGCCTGTCAGAGACAGAGGGGTTTCAATCTTTTTTCCATTTCATCCTGATAGCTCTGCCTTTTATTACCGAGGGACAGGAACGTTTCCTGAGGTAAAAAGGAGTGCACATTCCCAAGATAAAGTTGGAGGTTTACAGCCATTTCCAGCCGTAATGTATTATTCCGTTAAAGCAATGATCAGGTAGTGTTGGATGAATGGGAGATGTTCAGCACCATTACAGCCTGGCACATCAGTGAGGCATTATTACATTATCGCTGCTCTTTAGTAGGAGATTGGGTGTGTGACCGGGTTCTGAATACACTCATCCCGCTCTCCACGGCGCAAATTGCAGATTGGCTCATTGACTTCAATGATAAAATGTAAAAATTGCCAGTAAAGAGAACATAGACTCAGGTTACTCCTTAGCTGTTTGTCAACGGCAGATGTGACTCAGTTGGTGCAGAGCATGTTAAAGAGTTCCATCTCCCAGAAGTCAATGTCATTTATGCCTGAAACTGCTAAAGCAATAGCTCATCATGTCTCTGGTGTGTCATACTACACTGCTTTTGTCTGAGATTAAAACTTGCTTCGGTGATGGGCTAAAATCCTAAAATGTCACTTATACCTATAGAGAAAAGATTTACTAATAGAATATGTTGAAAGCAGAATAAAGACAAATTGAAATGACCAATATTTAATATTTAAAATGAGATGCACTAAAGAGCTGTTCCTGTTAAGATCAAAAGAAAACTGTGATCTCCCCTCACAAATTATTCACTATTACAATACATGGTACTAACAACTTCAGGATAATTTGTGTTTGATAATTGACAGCTAATTAATTAGATAATGCATCAACCATCCATCCCACGGACCATGTGTTCAATGTGCGCTTTAGTGCCACATCAGAGCAAAACCTGCAAGCATTATTATTCTGCTTATTAGACCTGGGCAGGTTATTCTGGAAATGGATACCGCTAATGTTATTTTGCATGACACTCCAGAAAAGCATTAATCCATGATAATTACCTTGGAAGGAAGCAAATAAAGACAAACTAATGGTGGGGTTGATCATCAATTTCAGACATTCGACTCAAATGCCCTACATTTTTATGCAGGAAGCGTCCAGTTGCTGTGCTTCTGCTTGGAATGCCTTTTTAAGTGTATATTATCCTGTCCTTGACTGGGGGAGTGCTAGGAGAAATCATTAAAGCAAATTAGACTATTAACATCCTAAAGAGCATTTATCTTGTGGATCAATAGGCTCTCATCTTCTTTAGAGGACCCTTTGGTGTCCTAAATCCATTACGAGCCAGATTATGAGGATAGTCAATTCATTACATGCAGATAGGCCAATCATTATTGACACTGTAGATACCAATAATAATAATTTCAAGAGCATATAATTTGAAACTCTTAAATTATTTAAAAACAAAAGACAAGCACAGCTACTGTTTAAAATAAATGAAACGACTTGAGTTGAATTCCTTAAAGTTTTTTTACAACATCTCAGGAGAATCCAGCCTTTCACTGAAGAGGATATTTAAAGCATCCTCTCAAAAAAAAGTCTCTTGGCATTGATGTGCTTGTTGTAGATCAAGCAACACTTCACCATATGATTTTTCCTGCTTTGCTGGCTGTGTGTGAAGATGCCATACACCGGGAATGGATTGGATCTGCAGTCTACCATTACAAAGATCTGCAATGCTCCAATCAACACACAAGATGTTCAGACATTTACCATTGCATCATTTTGCAGCGCCCTGCATGTGACGTAACGGCCGCCTTGTTTCTTGTATGCACACACTCACATTTGTTTCCCTTGGATTTATCAACAAGATACATCAACACATGTGTTTTGCTACTCTGTCATTTTAGGTATCTATTGTGTGTCAAATATGCGTTTTAAAGAAGTAGAAAGGAATAATCAGACATCTTCTGGCCCAGGAGTCAACACACACAAATCATCTGAGCAGCCGCCTTTGACATGATGTTGATTTGATGAACATGATGTGGTACCATTATCTCTCCCTGAGCCTTCGTCAGTGTGTTGACCAAGAAGGGTATTGTTCAAAACCCATAAATCTCACGCCTTTACGTCGTGCAAATAATAGCCCTAAATGGGGATAAAATAACTTTCCCTTTTTCATCAGTTGTTATGCTAAAAACTGTAACCCTAAAGTGACCGCTGCCATGCATAATATGCTACACCGTTTGTTGTGCGCTGAAAAGGCGAGCGGGAGATCCTTCTGTTCCCCATATGGTCCATTGTCTTGGTAATGCCATACAATGCGCCCCCCCTCCAGAGCATGCTCCTGGCCCTGCTGGTAGAGAATAAACTGTTGGTTTCACAGAGGCGAGCAGGAGGCCCGTGGACACAGAAGTGTGTAAGATGTGGGGCTTCCATGCGCGTGGCCGGTTGATTCCACCCCATGGCCTCCGACAAGCCAGCTGGAGTAATGGAAAGCATTCTTTGAGCGGTGGAGGAAAAATTCTGTACCACAGCAGGATGTGTTTGAAAAGTTTGTCAGAGGTATTTTCTCGGCTTGTAATTTGAAAAAGGGAAAGTGCACCAGGACTGAATGTGCTGACTTTCCTTGCTAACAGCCTTCTGTTACTGGTTTGGATGGTTTAGATTGGTAACCCCTTCTTTTGTCACTTGTTTTTGAAGTATCATTCAATGATTCGGTTCCTGTAACCTATTTTGAATTGAGTGGAAATCAGTTAAAGCGACCTTGAATTTTGCATTGATAAAGATATAAAAAAAACAACAACTGAGTAACTTGTCAACTTTGGCTCTATTAAGATTAATTTAAAATGTAATTTCTGATTTGTGTTTTTAGACACAATCAGACACTATTAGCAAATAATAGCAACCTCCATCATTAAATAATTGTAAATATTTTAATTTATTGATTCATTAGCTGTTGGTACAGCAGTAGAGCATTACTCTAGCAGCTGCATGCGTTGTGTGGGCTGTGTGAATATTCCCTCCATAGCTTCCATTGTCTGGCCCCTGGTAGCACTGAAGCTAAACTAATCAGTCAAGGCGTTGCTAAGCAGACAACAACCACCCTCATGCTAAAAACAAAAAAACAGACACCAACTAGCCTTACAAGAGTACTGTCACATTTCAGCTGCTTTTTCAACCTACATTATACATGTAGAGCTGGAATGAGTTCTTTTCTGAATTACTCATTTGAAGTGAATAAAACAAATGCATGACATTCCAAGGCATTTTTTGTCCAACCAACAGTCCAAAACTCAAAAATTAGTAGTAAATTATTTTTTGTATTTGTCATTTTCACTTGGGACCAAAAACTGAAGCTGTAGGCTGTAAGTATATTTACTTAAAAATGAATTTAATGATTAATAAATTATTAAAATAGTAATCCAATAATTGAATAATTGACTGTCTGTGAAAAGCACTAACTTGTGCATAAGCACCATGCCACACATGCATTTGTGCTCACGTTTTTTTCTTCATTTTTTTACCACAAGCATAGTCCTTGTAAAACAGTTAGCCAGGGCATTAATGAGAGCCGTTGGACACATGGACCAGGGAGTCTGTGTGGATGGAGCTGGAGGCTTTGGGACTGTAAGGGTCACCTGGTCAATGAATATGAAGGCCCCCCTTATTATAACTTAGCCAATGACAAATAACAAACTGTTGGTATATGAAATGCTCCATTGTGTCATTTTGTGGAGGACAAGGGACATTTTAAGCTTGGCTGCCTGTACACTAGCCTTTGAGCTGGCCCTGGAAAAGCTGTTTGTTTGACCCTAAGGAGTGAGAATTGACAAAGCAAGCCGGGAGCATTTGTTTCATCTGCTAAGCCATAGATTGAAAATGATTTCCCAATGCCCCGTATGAGATCCCTGTGAAGGGGGGTCATCAATTATTTCCTGAAACGTGACACAATATTGTACCTATTTTACTGACCACTGCTTTCTGGTTGGTCAGATAGCATCTCTTTTATCAGCCCATTATTGATGGTGAATGGAAGCACAGTTAACAGACCTGTAGGTTTATTTCTGCTTTCTCTCTGTCAGGGTGCTACAGGCTGAGGAGTGAAGTCAATAACACAGAGGATGAGAAAGATACCATAACTCACAGTAGCATTAAAATCATGATGTGTAAACTATTTACTTGACCTATTGCACAAATAATTGTAGAGCTGAAACTGTGAGTTGAGTCATTGATTAGGCGATTAAAAAACAGTAACCAACTATTTGGATAATTGTCATTTTTCAAGCAAACATATCCCCAAATTCACTGTTTTCAACTTTTCAAATACAATTAATTTTCTGTAATTTGTCATATACTGTTTAAGAGGTAACTGAATGTCTTTGGGTTTTGGTCTGCTTGTCGGACGGAAGAAAACATTTGAGGATGCCCCCTTGGTCTCTGTTGATCACAGCATATTTCAAATTCTTTTGACATTTCATAGACAAAATTATGAATGAATTGATTAAGAAAAAGAGCTGATTCATTGATAATGAAAATAATTAATAGTTGCCCTAAATACTAAACTGTTGTCATTTCTTGTTAGAAAAATGTCTCCAACTGCAGTAATAACACACTAATACCTGTTTATTCAACCCATTCCTATGTACATATATCACACAAAAAAAGAAAAAAGATAACTAGAACAATCGCAAGACATTCATATACAATAAAACTCTTTTAGGCAATGCTGTTTAATCTTCATTTTGCTGGGAGAAGTGTGAGTCTGGTGAAAGCACACTGTTTTTTGAGCAAATGGAGTTCTAAATTGCTTTTTTTAAGTACCATGCGCCAGGGTAATGTCTAGAGGTACCGACACAGCATTCCGGTGGCAATGATTTATGGTGTGGGGCAGCCACAAATTGACTTGTATGCAAGAAATGTAAATGGAAGTGGGACATTTGATGGAGAAGCTCATTTCCAGCCTTAAATGTTTTAAATTAACCACACAAACTCACAAGGCAAAATGTTAATGGGTATTTTTCACTTTTCCTTTTTTTCATTCTTTTCTTCCCCTTAACTTAATCTACATTACGGGTCAATTTATTATACAAACAGTAATATTGCTCTGGATTTGCAAGGATCAATGGATTTGACAAAGGGGATTCATTTCGGGAAATAAACCTTTGAAATTAGCCAGGGAATGAGGTAAATATTTAAAATGATATATGTTTAGCACAGGACAGTGTAAATTACATAAAGGTGCAAACAGAACAAAGGAAGCTGGAAACAGACCAACAAAGACAGCACTGCAAATCCTCTCACTCCTCAGTCAGGCTGTTTAGCAAAGACTAGCCTGCAGTCCACTTCTTTTCCTGAAATGGTACTATAACACAGAATCTTGTGTCACTGTTTTTTTTTTACAGTACAAAGGGACATTTTGCTACTGTATTGATAATTACATAACTGCTTAATTTTTCGTTTGAACTGGGAATCACAACTTTCTAGATTAGCATCATTTTTTCAATGGACGTGAGACTGTAGCGGGATAACAGAGTGGAGGGTTGAAACGTGGAGATGGTGTGCCCTCAGGCTAAAGAAGTGGCCTTGAGGGAGAAATTGTTTTCTAATAACAAGAGCTTCTGGTCCCCTGAGGGACAATTAGAACGTTAGCTCCCTTGTCAGAGTAAAAGCCGCTTTCAAGCTGCTCCTTTCATAATGCTATCATGTTTGCCCCTGAGATATGCCCATGGTCTTCATGTCTCTGTCTCTTTATTTCTCTCTATCACTATTGATTGAGGGGCCATTTATATTCACAGTAGGGGGTCTTAATTATGAGTGTGAGTGAGGCCAGCCAAATAGGGCTAAGTGGTAACAGGGGGGCAATGCCTCTGCCACAGGGCTCTTTACCTATTTAACATTCAGTGCCTCACTTCCCGATCATTGGCAGTACACTTATAAAATCAACGTTGCTGCCAATAATAACAGTTTTGAAGAGGCTTCAGTTAGGCTTGGATTTTATTTGGTACAATTGGGAAAACAATATATACGTTATCACCCAGGGATCACTGTGTAATTTTTGAAACTGTGTTCTTGCTTATAATCAACAGTCATGCTTTATTTGTGGTTATCATTTGTAAAACTCAGAAATTCCTGACATGCATTATCTCTTTAGTTTTGAGTCTTGTAGTTTGTAAAAAAAAAAAAAAAAAAAAAAAAAAAAGTCCTGCTCAAGAGAAAATACTTACTAGACTACAGTAAACCCTTTTTCAGTGCATTCTTCATAATGTGCTTGTGTTGGATCATGTACTGCTGAGTAAAAATACAGGATTCACATTCATTTCCTGCACCC
>NC_048427.1:6815373-6827774 GCF_013103735.1 Etheostoma cragini | reverse complement strand
CACACACACACACACACGACTGTCCCCATGAGAATAGCGGCATTGAGAATTTTCCTTCTGTTTAATTTAAAATCCCCTTTTTGCAGTTTGGCAAACTAAGACCATCCAGCCAGTAAATGTTCTGGGTGATTGTTAAGTCTCTGCATTTCAGTCAGCCGGGAAAATGAGCTCTAGCACAGCTCCTAGTGTTAGTGGTAGCTTCAATCTGTGGATCACACTTGCAAAACAAGCCATTCATTTACCTTACAGTACAAATTCTTCCTTAAATGACGACTGGCAGCCAGAACGGCTGAATACTTGTGATTACTCAGTGTGTGGGTGACATTTACTTTTTTCAGTTAATTCACTGGTTATAGCTTTGATTAAGAAACATCTTTCACTTGTAGTGGTAGTTTGAAATAACTAGACTCCTTCTTTTTTGACATCTGACCTTATAGAAGACTGAGAGGGTTTAGGTTCAAGGCCTCTCTCTGTGTGGCAGTGCTCAGTGGTGGGGCCACCATGGTTGAGGCGGTGGTCCAAGGGTCACGTGGTGCCTGGCTCATAGGCCTCTGTATGTGCAGTCGCTGACAGGGGGACATTGTGTTCCTCTTTTTTTCCACTTTAACCAGTCAGCCATGGCTTACATGGTTTGTTGTGGCCCCAAGATCAGAAGGAGGAAGCTGAATAATGTCTTCCTATTCTTTAAGGGGAGGGCCACGGTTGGTTGATTATAGAATAGCTTTGACAGACCAGAGGGAACTATGGCTTTTGTCCAATTCCCCACACAAAGAAAGGTAAGTTCAGAAAGAGCTTGGGTTGGCTTTTTTAAGCAGATGCTGGCTGACCTACTCCTCATCATGCCGTCATAAACTTATTATGCCTTCAGGGACTCCCACCTATGCAGTCTGTTAAAGGACAAGCACAGCCACCACTCACACTCTTAAAATAAGGCATGGGTCATTTTAATCCAAGGCCAGCATGAAGTAGACAAATTAATTTTACTTCTTAAATTTGTGGCTGATTGTGATTTTTACATCAGAGTAAATTCTATTCCTGTGCACATTTGCAACGTGTGTGACCAACGCACGCACGCACACACACACACGCACACACGCAGACAAAGACCCACAATCCACACAGTCTGGGAGAATTAGCATTTCATTCAATGTAACAAGGACCAATATGTTTCCAGAAGTGCTGCCATACTGAAACAAGTCCTTTTACAAAACAGAGCCTGAGGGCTTGGGGCTGACTCCTGGGACCCCGGCATCCTCCACGGCCTATTTGTTCAGCAGAATCTGTTATTCTGTCACAGCAGGCCTGTCACAAGTGAAATCATTTAAATGTCCAATCCTGTATTTAAGCAGACTGTCTCACCACGAGCAGATGAGCGGCACTGAGAATTTACAGCCAGACATATCAAAGGGTAAGCAGAGCAGTGTACGACCTGGTGAAGCAGCGGTCCTGTGGGAGCTGATTTAGTGGCTCTTATGCAACAATAACAAACAGTCTCTCATAATGAACGTCCTGGGTATTCCTCATTGTAAATTCAAATTCAGTACAGTATATGTGATGAATGGTTCTCAATACCACTCATTATAACTGATTTTAAAATATGAACAATTAAAAAAATCCCTTTTACTTTTAATCCATTGTAGTAATTTCTTGCCACCACCAATACATTTGTACCCAACACATACAAAATTGAGATATAATTTTGAGAGAAAATTTAACTTTACCACAGACAAATTGTTCTTTGTAATATTTGAAGTTGCTTGTACTTCTTCAAGTAGGACATAGTGGACAAAGGGTTCAGACCACCAAAAGCAGTTTGATTTTGGTTTGTAATGGACCTGTCAACTCTGTTGGATTTTCATCTCTGCCGTATTTCTTGTCCCACTACAGACAATAGAAAGCTAAGGAGACAGCCATGCAGGTCTGTCTTTGTGGGCAGCACACCTTGATCAATAGTAAATTTTGATCTGCAATCACACTAAAATATATAATTGCATGAAGCAGACAGGGGAAATACGATGCAGACTACTCTTAGGGTGATTTCTCATAAACATAAAAGCTGTTTGGAGGATTATAATCAATGGTGCAACACGACCCACCACGTTGATGATAGACTATCATTACAGATTGTTCTCTGTGAGTAATGGGGCCGAAGCAAAAACAGATAATGTGATTCAATAATATATTTACTGAAATTGTGAAGAGAAATAAATGGGAAAGTCTCTGAGTAACCCAGAGGCCTTAATTAGAACTTGCCCAGAATAGGGAGGATGCCACGAGATCACAACAGAGACTCCAATTTGCAAGGCTGGTCATTGTCTATCCACTGTATGTGTAGTTGTGTCAGATTTGAAACACAAGTGGCTCTCAGCCTCCTAATGTTTGGTGTAGACTCACATTAAGATCGATGATTTGTTTATTAGAATTCCAATCAGAATATAATGTTCTTGAAGCATTAGCTGCTGTAGGGTAGATATGGCTAGGTGTGTCCTCACACCTTTCTGTTTTTCTTTAGCTCTTCCTCTGAGTGTAAACAGACCAGAAAGAGAATTAAAAGAGATTGTATCGCTGTGTGCCACGCCACGGTGCAATTCCCGAGAGATAAACATTAAGCAAAAGGCAGAATGGCTGTGTTTTTCCCCCCATCTTACAGTCATAAAAGACCCCACCCTCTGAGAGTGTTATTAGCCAAGATCCCGGGGAATGTCATATTAATAATGAATGCCTGGTAGTGAGGGAGATTGTCCTAAGTATGAGCCCGGCAGGGAGCTCTCTTCAACTCTAATTCACATTGGAATCAGATCGCCCCACTAAGATCTCATCAGCGTTATTACTCCTGTGTCCAGCCACCTCCTTACCGACCATGTTTGTCCCACCGAGCAAGGCAGGCCTCTGCCATCACATTCTGTCATTACCACTCCCTCTTTCATTTCATGGGGCCTAAACTGATGCTGATCTGTTTAAAGGAGGCGGAGTAGGGGGAGGCATAAAATAACCCTTTTCTTCTCTCTTTTTTTGTCACAGTTTTGCAGACAACTTGTTGTATGTTTACAGTAGTTTGGAATAAATTCCCATCACGCCAGGCAAATAAAGAGTGCTGCTTATAGAGAAATAAACTTTGTGACCAGAAGAAGACATCACAGTCCTGGACAGCAATGGCTGCTTAGCACTAATATACAAACTAAGCTAGTGGGCCCATACAGCACCTCTACTAAGGGTGCACAATTCTCTTAGTTGTTTAAATGATAGAAGATAAACACTCAGTTGCCAGTTTATTTGGTGCATCTAATTCAATCTACTAACAGTACATAACGTAACAGTCATGCAATAAATCCTACCTGCTTTGAACAAGAAAGGATTGTGTACAATCTCAAGAGTCATGTTGCTGTACTACCACCTATAGGAACAATGACATCAAGTTTGACACGATTGGTCAGAGTTGGAAGTGGAGCTAAAGAGCTACTAATATTTTTGGTTCTAGCTTTTTTTTCTTCTAGATTTTCTGTTTTTATGTCATTATAAAGGGATCTTTGACTTTTTGACAATGGGTCGGACAAAACCAGACATTTCAAGACGTCATCGTGAACTCTGTATTTTTTTCTGACATTTTATAGACAAAATGATTTAATCATCAATTGGGGAAACAACAGAACAATCGTTAGCTGCCGCCCTTTTGATAATACAATGTAATAGAAAGGAAAAAAGGAATCTTGCAGGATATCACTTTAATACAATATGACTGAGGTTGCATCTAATGCAATACAGGTAAGTGTTGTGTTAAAATGAATTAATATAATTTACAGCTGAGGTTTCTTTCCTCAGTTGTTTATACACGTGTGAATCTTACTAAAACATTTTTAACTAAAATTTATTATTTTATAGTTAACAACAACTTCATGCAAAGTGGCGGTATTTGCACTTCAGACCCTGTGGGGAGACTTCATTGTAGAAACTAAGATGACTCTGGTTGGGTGTAATGTTTTTGGTATTGGCTGAGAGACTGAGGGGGTCAAATACTTTGCTTGTTTTACTCGGATGTATTGAACAGGCTCCTAGAAGCGCCGGGGCTACAGCATCTTGATAGCAAACTTGATAGAGCAATGGGCCGTGGAGGCACTGAACATAGGCTTACATCGATAAAATGCAGAGCACTGTGTATACAGTATATATCCAACGAGATGTGTATTCAGTTGAAACCATTAAAATGCTGAGAGAACCCTATAGCATAAATGAAATTGTTGTACATACTCACTGGGCCCTGACCGACAAAATGGAGTGCAAATGTTAAGTACTGCAAGATGTAAAGTACAAACACATTATGGGCAGGTATTAGCTTATAAAACACCACAAAGCAGAGAAGAATGTGAACAGTCCTTGTATTGCTGAAGCTCACCCCACTTAATATCAAGGTTCGTTATTGTTTTCTGAAAAAAAAAATTGGATAGCATGTCATGACATTTGAGAGTAAGCCGAGGGTTTTGCTTCATCGGTGTGAAGCAGTAATGTTTTCTTTTCAATTTTAAATATTTTTGATTCCAAGGGACTTGGTTTTTTTCTACAATTTTAGCTTTTATGCAAACATATTTTAGTTACTCTTCAGACAAACTTAACGAAGAACAATATGTAATTGTACACATTAACTTGAAAAAAATCGGCTGATATATTTAACCACATTTTTTAATCGCAGACCTTAATATTGACCATTGTCACTGAAAGCCTCTGCCAATACATCTTTTTATGCTGTCCAGTATGACAGTCTGGCATATTCCACTTTAAGTAACATGTGAGTCATGTGTTTTGCTTTAACAAGTGGAAATATGGTCCGTTTGACAACCTTGCGGCAGTAAAACTGAGCCCCGTTATGTTATTTAAAATTATACCTCAAACTTTGCCACACTCTTTAGTCTTTAGTCTTGAAGGGGGAATGCTCACTGATTTGTTACCACTCAGCAGTACTTTTCTTCTTAATGAATTTTTAATATCCTTAATGACAGCAGAAGAATGATGTCATTAGTAGTGGATGTTTGGAAAACGCTGACTTGAACTCTTTTGGACGACCATTTTTATAATGATTTAATATAGATTAACGCCCCATAGTAATGAGCAGTTTGGCTAGGAGGGGGGCAACCATTTAAAGTAAGACCCCCCCCCATTCACGTGGCTCACTTTGAAAACTTTTTTTTTTATGATCCATCGCTCAATCACTGAAGTTTTCTGTTGAGTGACAATGTTGAGTCACAATGTTGATTGGACGTCAGTCTCATCAACGAGTAACGAAAGACAGGTTATGGTATACCATTGGTTCAACCCTGTAGTCATGTTACCAATGAGTACACTTAGACAAATTGTAATACATTCATTTTCCGTATCAGAGGTGGAGCCACACACATTTTCACAATATCTGCAATATCTTCCTACAACTATCTACATCCACTAATGTCGTGATCATCTCTGGACAGCGCAGTAATGCCATGGAGGCAGAGAATTAAGATTGTGTCCTCCTGGTAATTTACCTACTGGACCTTGTGCGTTGGTGAAGTGTGAATCAATTTGTAAAGGATAGTTAAATTTCTATAACAACCTCCCCCTTCTTCACACATGACTGTCCCACATCAGCTATTAAAAATGAAAAAAAAAAAGAAATTACATGGCGTCTTATGAAGATGATCAAGGGGAAGGCCACTCGCTTTGCTTTTACCCCTTTTTTTTTTTTTCTTTGCTGAATGGACCGACCTCTCCCTCTGTGTACTGTATGTGTGTATGACAAGCAGATGTATTAGGCTGAAAGATAAATAAACAAGCCCGGAATATAAAATGAATAAAACAAGAAGAAGGAAGCAGGCTGGCTAGGACACTGATATCCCTTGGCAAAATGTTTTATCATATTCAGCAAAGGAAGAGCCTTTATTTTATTGATTTAAAAAAAAAATCCCAGAGGCACTAAAAGGAACAGGCAATGATTAATGTCCCTCTCAGAAAAAGAAATTATATGGAATAAATTAAACTACTGCGGCAGCAAATTGAAAAATAAGGATGTAAATGAGGTTTGAATACTTAATATCTTATAAAGAAAAATAGTCAATGAGGCCCAAAAATGATGAGGGATTGCCAAAGAAACATAATATTAACTCTAATGACTGAGGCTAGATTGTCTGTACTGTCAGAATCTACCTGTCACAACTGATTTTCTGGCACAGACATGAATATGAGGGACACTGTTTGAAGTAATTGCTCACAGTGGAAGAAATAAGAACATAAACAGATGAATATGTCATTAAGCGTTCATAACTAATCTACTACCTGCTTGTATTACATCCATGTAAAAGCTCAAAATACATTTGCTGTAATGCAACCAAATGCTTCATTGTAATAACACGTCAGCCTATTACCTTAGAAAGCAGGTTAGTATGTGCATCATTGGAGTGCATTATGTGCATATAAGGAGCTCATGTTTATCACAGACTTTATCTCCAGGCTCCATCAAACCCCAAGAGCACGTCTTTATGTAAACGCAAATGATCTGCGCTTGATTTATCCAGCATTATGGCGTTTATTTTTCTTTCACTATCAGCGGAAAAGGTCAAGCTGCTGAAAGACAGCTCCTGTGATATTTGTCATTCACAGGTTTGTATATCGTCCTCATCACATTTCACGCGCTCTCAATTAAGTCACAGCGCAATGTGGAATCAGTCATTCCCCCAGCTATCGTTCACATTACAGTTACATGCCGCACAGTGCCAGCTAAATGAGAAGAAAGCCAAAAGCAGAGTGAGATAGTGATCTGTGGTAGGCTATCAGTTGGAGTCATTGTAGAGTTGGCCCCCGGTCCTCCCCATCCATCAGAGGTGGGGTAAAGATGAGAGAGTGAGACGGGGCCTGGGGAGTGGCAGTCGGGTGCTTGCATTGCACCCCATTACTTCAGATGGATAGCAGAGGGGTGCTCCACATTAAACACTGTTCCCTCAGTCGGAACCTTTAATTATAACTCCTCAGTATCACTTACAGCAGCCCAGCACAGATGTTAAAAACCTTTCGCGGCTTGGTTACCCCACCTTACTTAATCTCAAGAAGGGGGGAAGATACAGATGGCATATCAAGAGTCTGAGGATATGCTTGATCTCTGACAACAGAAGTGGTTTTCCTGTTGGGGAGGGGTGAAGGTCTGGGTTTGTGTGTATGTGTGTGGTAACATCGTTTTGGAATATGTTGCAGTAAGTCAGAAGTTGCAAAGTTGACATAAAACCTGGTGAGGGGAAAAATGCATCAGGGCTCATACTGTCACTAAAGCGGTGCAAGAAATTCAGCAGGGAGCAAGACTTGTACTCTTAGTCAGGGAGGGAGCACTGTAAATCAGTGTGCCTATGAGCAGCTTTGTTTACATATTGCAGTCTTTACTCTAGTCTGAAGGGTTCAGCAGCCCTTACATCTCCCTGCCTCTGTGTACGGCTCATAAAACCAAAGAAGGAACATAACGCTGGCGTGGTTTGCTGCTTGAACAGGGTGGTGTGGCATTATTGTCAGTGTCAGAGTAGGATACACAGAAACAATAAAGAATATGTTGATACATCCCAATACACAATCCAAGCAAAGAAAATGGCAAAAATAGTTTCTTTGTAGCTACAGACTAAAATGTGATCTGAAGTGTTTAATAGAAAGTTTTTGCTCCTCCTTAAGAAAAGATTTTAGCTGAAGAAGTGATGTGACCTAAAGAAAAAAAAAATTCCCACTTTACATTTTGTTTAGAGGTAATACTGTATACAAGATTCTTTTTTATTGAACTCGGATGTGTGCTGTTGTACACCAACACAGTCATTAAAAAAAATTCAACAAGAATTACTTCTCACAGTCACCTGCATTAAACCAAGCAGGTAAACTCATGTGCAGTGATCAGCAGTACATCCTACCTTTGCACTCTGATCACTGTGTGAATTACATTATACCACAAGAGCACTACTGTATCTCAATAGGTATCCAGTTAAAGGCTGTTACTGGGGTGCAATTTGAAGCAGTGCTTTGACAAATAACCACACTCAGCTGTGATAAGATACTGCAGAAACACACAAGTCAGGCTTTGTTTGTGGCTTTTACCACTTCATCCGCTCATCGAGAGGTTGCTGCACACCTGCCTCTTGCATTTACGATGGCCTGCTAATTTCAAAATGCAATAAATTGCATCTGTTTAATCTTATAAAACATTACTTATTGCTGTCACCTTGAAGTCTGCAATCACAAAAAACTTTGCAGTGTATCCCCATTCCTTCCACAACACCTAAATCAAAACACTTTTAAAGGTTTTATTTAATTGCACATCCATGTTTAACTGTATTTGCACTGCTAGTGTGGAGTTATATTGGATCTGTATCAAAGTCATAAAGCTTGGTTGTTAACTTAGACTTCCAGACATGTTTCTCACGACTCCCTCATCCAGCTGATTTTACTACGTAGGATCTAATTAATTGACCTCTCTTATGCTCTTTTGTTGTCACGGATTGTCTGTAAAACACTGTCCGTGGAGATGATTTTATATGGGCCAGAGAGTATTTGTGTCACAATCATGTCAGGCCTGGATACAAGGTACCACACTCTAAAGGTTTGGTGAGTGTGATATCCTGACATGGAATCCATCTCCCTGAATCTATAAGCCTTGCCTGAGAGACAGTGTATTGTGTGAAAAGATCTCTCTCTCTTTTTCTCCCCCCCCCCCCCTCCTCATCTATACAAACATTCATTGCTGATGGGGCATGCAAGATACCTGAGCGAAAACACACCAACAATGTGTTACAACAACTACATTTCAGTTTTGCCACGTTGCCGCTGTGAAGCAGATGAACTGTCAAAATGTTGCACAATTTAATCTTTTACATTAAAGAATTGCGTTATCACTCAGGTAAACCCCATAGGGCCTTTTGTGTTAAGCTGCCAATGACCTTTTTATTTTTATTTTTTTTTTAAACATACAGAAAAACAGTATTCATACATTACGCTACCTCCAATGCAATGTCAAAACCTACAAAATGGAGCCATGTCTTATTAGAATAGTCTTTCTCATGCTAATCGTAACCCTGCCTTCATATGTCAACAATGTGGGTAATAGGGGTTTTAAAAAGCAACTGAATAGGTTATTATTGAGGATAGGCTTGCAAAATAAACAAAGGAGATACGTTTTTTTTTAAACTTGTGCTTTATTATTGTGTATATATATTGTATGTAATATTGTAAATGTATTGGGTGTCAGCGGTGGAATATGTTCGACCTTTTACTTAACAGGAAACTTACTCCATTACAAGAAAATATTTAGCTGGAAACGGCAATATGTTGGCATTATTGCTTTAAAAATGATCATTTGTCCAATTGCTGCTGATGATTGTTCTAGCGACCAATTAGTCAACTGTTAAAAAAAGAACTGAAAATAAGAACAATAAAATACGTTGTTGATGATGTAACAGTACTGCACATTATAATCCCAGATATCATAAAACAACTGCATCATGATTACTCTCATAGTTTATGTTAACAGTGTATCTTATGAGTCTTCCTTAAGCTCTGTAATCTCAAAGATAAAAACTATATTATCTACAAGATGAAAACACCCGCACAAATATTGACTGATGTATTCTTGTTGTGTCACTGGTAATATTGTACACTATAGAGGTGACTCCGCTGCACAGCACTGGAATAGAAAACTTAACTTAACAGACGTATGCATTAAACATATTGTAGAATACAGTGTAACATTCATCACTGTCAAGGAGAGAGTTTGTATAAATTTAAATGCACTGGACCGTTGAGAGCATTTTTTTTCTCCTCTTCCTTTGTCTATGAGTGGGAGTATATGTGTATCACTATCAAGCTGCTTTGTTTTTGTAACACTGCAGAATTAAATATGAAGGCGTCTGCGACGTAGTGCTCCTGTTGTATTTAGCATGGGTCAAATTATTTAATGTAAGCTTAACTATTAGGGCTATTATGCTCGGGCTCAATGTGACGTGAAGTCAATTCAATAAAAACCCAAGCAAAAAGAATAGCATTGAGATTTGTGGGAATAGCTTGTTCAAAGATGTAGCCTAGTTTAAAACCAATCATGGCCCCAAGTGCCGAATGTATTGGGAACCAAGACATGGCTGTGTAAGTGCCTGACAGTTTTAACATTAAAATAAATTGCCTAACCTTTCCAACATCCACTGACAAAAACAGGAAAAATGAAAGATAATGGGTTATTATTCACTGAGGGATCCTATACATAATAATGAAACCATCAATAATGGTACACTAGGGCTCTCATACAAGGGCTCTTGTGGCTTAAAAAAAAATTAATGGAATTACTTATTTTGAATCATCAGTCCTAGTCTGGTCTCAAGTTATTCGAATGGTAGAGGAGAAAGTAGTGTATAAGTAGAGAGCGGGAAAAGATTTGTTGGGATGAAAGAAAGAAACCGGGACAGAAAGGGACAAAGAACAGGAGAATGTAACACATTATAATTCTTTGAGGACTGTTTCCAACCTTCAGCCATGAGTCAATTTGCCAAATAACACAAGCAGAACCACACAAAAGAGCCACATCAGTACCGGCTTAAAGTACATGGCAGTAAGTGGGCAATATACTTACAAAGTATTGCAGCGCTTGCCTGACATATGCAATAAACAGCATTATCCTTCAGAGGCAATGCCGGTGGTGGCGGCTGTGCTCCACAGCCCCGTGCCCACCTCCTCCTCACTATGGAGGCCAGGGACAACACACAACACTTGGGGGAGTCTGCAAGCACTGGGGGTAGTGGTGCGTGGGGTGGAAGTGAGGGGGGGTGGAGGGGGGTTCTTATGGGTGGGGGGAGAAATAGGAGTTGCTGGTAGACCGAGACTGGCACCGACATGTGGGGAGGTGTGTGTGAGGCAATCTACAGAACAAATGAGGGCACTATTGCCTGTCATATTTCACATTTTCTTCGTTCTAAATAAGACAAAGACCATGTATGCTGGGTGAGCAGAAAGCTCTTAGGAGGCATAAACAGCTGGAGAATGCAGCACCTCCACTGCACTGTGACCCACGCTGTAATAAATCTGTATAAAAGTGATTATGATGAGGCAAAGTGATCAAGCAAATGAAATATCTGGACTTTAGCATATAACTCAGTGAGGTGAGCTTTATAGCCCTTGCTCTAGGCGAGCCATACCTTGCATGTCCTGGGCAATTTGCTTCTCTTATTGCATGTTCTGCCTTTACTCTGACAGGGTTTGGCAATGGGAGCATTGCATGTTCGAGAGCTTGATAATGTTGTTTGGATGCTTAAAGACAGTGAAAATAAAGATGGAATAATTTGTTTATAGGATGTGGCGCTCGATGCATTTCTAACTCCAACCGTAAAATAATTAATATGTTTTAGAACTTTTTTTTTCTTACACTTGGGTGGCGAGTTAGTTGACTAGGCAAATGGAATATAAAGTTTATTTTCTTGAGGTAACCCGAGCCATAAGCAGATGGATCCCTCAGCTGTAAATGAATGAAAATTTGATCTTTAATTGGGTTTCTTTGGGATTTGGAATTTAAGTATTTAAAGATACACCACCTGAATGTGGCGTAGTGCCATATACTGTGTGTTGCACTCAAATAGGATTTGGGGTTTCTATAACACATTTAGGAAAATATGACTGAAAATGTTGTAGAGATGCAAAAGTTAGAGACTTGGAGCCATTCTATCAGCTTTATGGATTTTAAGAAATTCAGATATTTTGCATGTGCCATGAAAGATGAAGATGCTAAAACATGTCCAACATTTTGACAAAACATTTAGCGGATGTCATAAAACAATTTGTTGAGGTGTTAAAATCAAAATTAGCAATTAACAAAATGATTTTGTTGGTGCTTGACCAAATTTGGGGGGTCCTTTTAATCAAATTTTGCAATTAAAAATTTAGCAAATTATGACAATTTTGGATTTAGGGCTCCATAGCTGAACAGGTTTGGGGTTAACGGGGTGCTTCTAAAGTTATAAGAAATCCAAAATTTTGTGATTATGACTAACAGATTTTGTTTTAAGCTCTATCGTATTTGGGGAGACAGAATCAGGGAGTTTTATTTGTTGTCGTGCACGTTGGAGGGTAGGGGTGGTGGTTAGGCTGCTGGTGGTGGTTTCACATCTTTTTAGGACCCCTAAAAAAGCAGGGACCGGCCATGGCCTAAATGTGCTCTTGTTTGCTCGGATCGCAGCGAAGCATTTTGGCTATTTTTTCTTTTTTCTCCAGCCAGTCACTCAGTCAGTGAGATTCTGGTCCGTTCAGTCAGCCAGTGTCCCAGCTCTCTGTGCTGCTGAGTCTATAAAGTGATGATCTAGCAATGATAACTGGATCAATACTTCCAACCAAGTGGACAGCCGGCTGGGAGTCGCATCACTACTCTCACAGGCGACCAA